>NC_056737.1:263347952-263564506 GCF_019279795.1 Protopterus annectens
GCCACATGCAGACCCCTATGCCTAAAAACAAATGATCAAAATGGCCGAAGATTTAATTACTCTGGTCAGGGGTAGCCAACCCCCTCTCTAAGAGGCCTAGGCAAGACATTGATTATGAATCTTCTGAAATGGATTCTATTTCTTCTCTTCTAATGAACAGGAATTGTCTATTCCTACTTATATGAGGATTCTGATGCAGAAGATTCCATTCCTTCTGCTTCTCCCCCTGAGGATTTTTCTTTTGGGGAATCTTTACATACCTTAAGGGAACATTTCCACTGGGAAAGTCAGGATTTCTCTGAATCTAACAAGAGGCTTAGGGATTTTCTTCTTCTTCCTCAGCATAGGCCTTTGGCTATACCTCCTGTTCTAGACATTGTTGATGTTTTTTTCAGAGTCTAGTATGGCTCCTGATTCTCTGCCTTCACCTCCTTGTAAGCCAGAGATTTACTACAGGGTTTCTGACTCCCACAAATGCCTTTTCAAAAATCCTGTTGCAGATCCTGAAACCATTTCTCCGGGTCCCAGGGGCATTAAGGCTTCTACTGCTAAAAATCCTACCCCTTCTGATAGAGATTCCAGGGTGCTGGATAGATGGGGTAAGAAGGTTTACACTTCTGTAACCTTGGCAAGCAAGGCTTTAAACTGTCAATTTTATATGCTAAAATATCAACAGCATATCATGGGACTGCTTAAACAAAAAATTATGTTAATTTCTGACTGTGTGGAAAACAAAGATTTACAGGATTTATTACATTCAGCTGAACAAGTTGTAAAGCATACTTTGCAATGTGGTTTTGATTCTTTGGAAGCATCTTGCAGGGCTGCTGTTACTGGGTCTGTGCTAAGAAGACAAGCTTGGCTCAAAGAGCAAAATCTGCCTGATCATGTTAAAGCAAAATTGTTGGATGCTTCTTTACAACAGGACCATCTCTTTGGTAATAAGGCTGAAGAAGCTTTAAAAAAGATGGAAGATAAAGCTAAATCTATGCAAATTGTGAAAGATTTTTTACAAGTGCAACCTCCAAGATTTAGTAGGCATTGGCCTACTAAGAACTGGTCCTTTCCAGTTCCTTCAAGAGCCACTCAAGTCAAACCCAAACATTCCAAAGGCTCCAGGTTTCACTCACAAGGGACTTTTAGAACAAAACAATGGGGTGCCTCCTCTTCCAAATCTGGAAACAACAAGATGCCTCCCTATAGTAAGCAGTCTCAATGACTTCCCTTTACACTTACCAAGCACTTACCTTTTAGCCGCCCCCTTTGGGGGGGGGGGGCTGGCTCTTCATGTAAGAAACTGGCAACTTATAACCCAGGACAAATGGGTTTTAAATATAGTATCCCAGCGATACAGATTTCATTTCCACACGTTGCCAATTCCAAACAGTTGGCCAGACCTGCCCCCAAATCACTGGGCAGAGGCCCAGAAGCAAGTACTTTCCCTCATGAGCATGGGGGCTATTCAACCAGTACCAGAAGAGGAAAAGCGGCAAGGTTTCTATTAAAGACTTTTCCTGGTACCCAGAAAAGACAAATCATGGTGTCCAATTCTGGACTTATCTACTCTAAACACCTTTCTGGACATACCAAAATTCAAGATGCTGACTCTTCAGTTACTTCCTATGCTGGGCAAAGATGCCTGGTTGGCAACTCTAGATTTAAGAGGCTTACCTGCATATCCTAATCAAGGAATCTTGCAGAAGATACCTCCTCTTCAAAGCAGGCTACTTGTATTACCAGTTCTCTGCACTGCCCTTTGGCTTATCTGCTGCACCCAGGGTCTTTACGAAGTGCCTGGCTCCAGTAATTGCATTTTGCAGGCAAAGAAATATTCCAGTATATCCATACCTGGGCAATTGGCTGATTCAGGCAGAAAACAGGGACACTCTTCTAAACCATCTGGCGCTTGTAAAAATGTTTTTAACTTGTCTAGGGTATACTGTAAATGAAAAGAAATCACAACTGGTACCCTCTCAAAAAATTATATTCCTGGGTGCAAGCTTGAATACAACTGCCCAGATGGTTTTCCTTACGCCAGAGAAGCAAATTCATTTGGTGACTTACTTCAAACAGGTGGCCACACAAACCCTGCTTTCTGCAAGGCAAATTCTGCAAGCCTTAGGGTTCATGGCCTCCTGCATTCTTCTAATTCCATATGCAAGACTACATATGAGGGAACTTCAGTGGTACTTAAAACGTCTGTGGAGTCAGCATTGTCACAACCTGGAAACAATAATTCCTATCATACCTTGCCTGCAACTAGAGTTCCTATGGTGGGCAGAGGCCTGCCACCAAAACAAGGGACTGCCATTCACACCACCCCCTGCCGCCCAAACCCTAACTACAGACGCATCAGACTATGCTTGGGGGACACATCTGGCAGGGAAATGCATTCAGGGCAAATGGAGCCCAAATCAAATGCACCTTCATATCAATCAAAAAGAAATGCTAGCTGTACAGAATGCACTGACAGCCTTCAAGGACTACCTTCATCCAGGACAATTAATGCTAAAGACAGACAACACCACGGTTATGTGGTACATAAACAAGCAGGGAGGTACACACACCTACCCCTTTGCAGACTAGCCATGGCATTGTGGAACACGGCCTTGACCTTTCAAGTACAACTACAAGCTCAGTTCCTGCCAGGAAAGCTGAATACTCTGGCAGACGAACTAAGCAGAAATCTCATGGGCCCACACGAATGGAAACTGGAACCATGAATTTTCAACATGCTGGCACGCAAATGGGGGAGCCCAGACATAGTTCTGGGGTGAGGCAAACAGATCTATCAGTTGGACAAATTTTGCATAATAACTCATCACAAAAAAGCCTGGAAAGTGGATGCTGTATCCTTCCGCTGGAAAAAACTATCAGTTTATGCTTTTCTCCCTCTGCCTCTGCTTTCCAAAGTTCTACTAAAGGTCAAGCAGAACAAACCAAAAATGATTTTGATTGCTCCAGACTGGCCTTGCCAATACTGGTACCCACTCCTGCGCAATGTGTCACACCTTCCACCGTGGCACCTGCCTCAGACACCTTACTTACTGTCTCAGCTGAACAACCAAATTCTGCACACTCAACTCGAAACTTTGAATCTTGCAGCGTGGCTAATCACCTAAATTCACCCTTGGCATCCGTCAGTAAACCTGTGATGGATGTAATTTTGGAGGCGAGAGGGCCTAGTACTAGAAAATCTTATGCTGACAAATGGAAAAGATTCTGTGCCTGGAATCAATCAGAAGGGATAAGCACAGCAGTGCCCAACATTCCTCAGATTTGACAATACTTAACTGAGATGCTTCATAAAGGCCTGTCCTTTTCTTCCATAAAAATCCACACCTCTGCCATTTCAGCTCATTACAACACAGAACCTCTCCTCTTCTCTCATCCTCTGCTAAAGCAGTATCTCAGAGGGGCCAAAAACTTAAGCCCACCCAGGAGAGCTCCAACCCCTGCCTGGGACCTCAATTTTGTATTGGAAAAGGTCACTCTCCCTCCTTTCGAGCCAGCTGCTACTGCAGACTTAAAATTTCTCTCCTGGAAAACAGCTTTCCTTTTAGCAGTCACTTCAGCTAGAAGGATTTCCGAATTATAGACTCTTATGGCAGTGGAGCCTTTCGTCATTTTTCATGTGGACAGGGTATCTCTTAGGACCAATCCATCCTTCTTGCCTAAGGTTTTATCCAGTGTGGCTTTCCCAATCCACAGAACGAGGGGGAGCGGATTCTGCATTCATTGGATATACACAGACTACTTAGATTTTACTTAAACAGGACAAAATCTCAAAGAGAATCTGAACAACCGCTGGTGGAATTTGCTGCAGGGGCAGAGGGAAAGACCGTTTCAAAGCAGACTATTTCCAAATGGATACGCCATTGCGTTTATTTCTGCTATATGTACTATGGAAAAACTATCCCCCAGGGGATCAGATCCCATTCGACCAGGACTACATCTACTTCTACAGCCTTTCTCAGAGGTGTTCCTACCAGGGACGTTCTAGAAGCTCCTACCTGGAACTCAGTTCATACGTTCACCAAACATTACCATTTACCACTTTTCTCTAAATCCAGAGCTGGCTTTGCCACTGCTGTCCTGCAGGGCCTTATAGCTGGTCCTAATGCTGTATAATTCCCTCCACCCAACCATAGCTTTGGGAATCTACCCAAATGTAATGACTGCAACAGTGAAACACAAAGAACATAGTACAGTTGTGTACACTTACCATAAATGTAGATGTTCAAGTGTATTCACTGTTGCAGTCCTGGTTACCCTCCCTCCAGCCCCCTATTTTTCTCTGGCTATACCTCTACTTTCTTTCACTATGCTTAAAAGCCCTTTTGGTGTATTTGCTTTTGGGATTGGGGGTATATTTTTTGTGTTTTTAATTTTATTTGCTCCCCATTTGGGGGGGCACCTGACATCTGGTGCAAGAAAAACCGATGTAATGGCGTGGCTGCATGTTTTTATACCCCTGATGACCTGACATCATGGAAGAAGGGACAGCAACCGATGCAGGACCCAAGACTCTGTTAATCAGGACGACTGAGTGCAACCTGCCAGCAGATTACCCAAATGTAATGACTGCAACAGTGAATACACTCAAACGTCTACATTTATGGTAAGTGTACACAACTGTACATTTTATACCCCCCTGACGACCTGACGTCATGGAAGAAGAGACAGCATCCTACGCAGAAATCCAAAGACTCTGGTATTCAGGCCGGCTGAGGGCTACCTGTAGGCAGATAACCCAAATGTGATGACTGCAACAGTGAATACACTTGAACATCTAAATTTATGGTAAGTGTACACAACTGTACTTTTTAGCCTGTTTAGAAGGCAGCCTGGGATGTCATCTGGTCCCATGGAGGCAGTGATGTCCTTCAAGGATGCATCTGCAGTCCTAACATATGGGTTGTCCTGCCTCAGGCAGCCCTTCGGTCGGCCGGATTCCAAAGTCTGGGTCTGGCCTCGGCTGATGTCGCACTTCACCCGACGTCATAGCTGCTGTGTATTGGGTATAAAGGCATCAGCCGACGCCATTTTCCTCAGTCTTTCTTGCTGCGTGGTGCCCGAAGCAGAAGCTGTTCGCAAGTGCCGGTCGGTCAGATCCAGAGATTTCTACCATCAAGACTTCTAAAAGCTAAGTACCCCGTTGGGGACTCTTTCTTGCCTCAGCCGATGTCAGACAAAGTAAATAATTGTTTAACTTGTGGGAAACAAATACCTCATAAGGATTTCCACTCTTACTGCCTTCCTTGTTTAGGCCCAGACCACGACGTATCAGCTTGTCTAGCCTGTGCTTCCTTCAACCGACGGACGCTTAGACGTCGGTCGGAGTTTGCAGAAGAGTTTTTTGGTCCTGCTTTTGCATGCAAAATGCCGTCGGAGACTCCGACTACACAATTAGCTAAAAAGCGTAAGGAGAAGGACCGACACTCGCGGTCCGCAGTTTCGGCTGAAACCACGGTTAGGCCAACCGCGAGTGTCTCTGTTTCGGCTGAAACCGAGCCATCAGTTCTTCCTTCGGCCGAAAGCATGCCTCCGATAGCCGAGGCCTCACAGAGCATGGCTGAATCTGCTACTGAAATTACCCCTGCTGAAGCAGGCACCCAGGATTTATCAGATACTATTCCTTTAGACATATCTACCCCTGCACGTGGAGCTGCTAGACCCCCTGCATCTATGTCTATCAAGGCTTTTTCAAGGGCTAAAGCAGCTAAATCTTCTAAGGCCTTACCTGCTAAAACTCCCTCTCACAGGCCTACCTCTAGTTCCCAAATGCTCAGCCTGGCTGAGGATCTCATTTCTTTGATCAGGGGATCCCAACCTCACCCACAGGGCCTCTCAACCCCTCCAGATAAGAGACCTAGAACTGAACCCCCGGAACCTGTTTCTACAGACTATTCCTCGGATGACTCAGATATTTCAGACCCTCAGGAAGGCCCATATTCTCCTTATGAGGATTCTGATGCAGAAGACTCCATTCCTTCTGCTTCTCCTCCTGAAGAATTTTCCTTTGGGGAAACCTTACATGCTATGAGGGAACATTTTCAATGGCAGGGCCAGGATTTTTCAGATTCAAGGAAAAGGCGTAGGACTTTTTTACATTTACCACAGCATAGGCCTTTAACCATTCCTCCAGTACTAACAGTTGTTGATGATGCATATAATGATGCCTGTACTGCCCCTGATTCTCTCCCTCCGGCCCCTGCCAAGCCTGACAGATATTACAGGGTCCCGGGCACACACTACCATTTGTATAAGGCTCCTGTTGCAGATCCTGAAACCATTTCACAGGGCCCCAAAGCTGTAGCAGCTGCCTCTGCCAAAAACCCTCTCCCATCTGAAAGGGAATCTAGAGCATTAGAGAGAGATGGGGTAAAAAGGTTTATACTTCTGCTACTCTTTCGGCCAGGGCCTTAAACTGTCAATTTCACATGATTCAGTACCAGGAATTTTTGTTAGACCAGCTAAATAAAAACTGTCCTCTCCTGAACCTATAGACCGTAAGTCCCTTCAGGATTTGGTACATAACTCTCAGAAGGTCAGTAACCATTTCTTAAAATGTGGCTATGATGCACTGGAGGCTTCCTTTAGATCAGTTATGACTGGAACAGTGATTAGAAGGCATGCCTGGTTAAAAGAACAATCCTTACCAGACCATGTTAAGTCAAAACTCCTAGATGCTCCTATGGAGAAACAAAGTTTGTTTGGCTCCCCTGCACAGCAGGTTCTAAAGAAGGTAGAAGAAAAAGCAAAATCTGTCCAAACAGTCAAGGATTTCTTACAGGTCCAACCTCCGAGGTTTAGCAGAAATTGGCCTTCGAAGAATTGGTCCTTTCCAGACACCTCCAGAGCACAGAGAGGCAGAAATAGACCCAAGAGGCAGAGGTCAATCCAGGGGTGCCTACAGGGACGCCAGTGGCAGCCTAACAACCAGAGAAGTACTGCCACAGATTCAGCTACAACCACTTCCACAGGACAGACACAATGACTTGGCTCTGATTCCGCCTACCAGGGAACAACTGAAGCACCCTTGGGAAAACTAGCCTTATTTTCCGTAAACTGGCATTACATTACAGGAGATAAATGGACTTTACAAACAATAGACAAAGGCTACAGGTTTCACTTCCACACTCTACCAAAAAAGAGAGGAATGCCAAACCTACCACCAAGCCAAAAAACAAACGCTCTAAGACAAATGAACAACCTACTAAGGATGAGAGCTATAGAAAAGGTACCGCCTATGGAACAAGGACAAGGATTTTACTCCAGACTTTTCCTTGTACCAAGAAAAGAAAATCAATGGAGGCCTATTCTCGACCTGTCTGCTCTGAACACATACCTCATTGTACCAAAATTCAAAATGCTGACCCTACAGCAACTTCTTCCCATGCTGGGCAAGGAGTCTTGGCTGGTGACTCTAGATCTCAAGGAGGCATACCTGCACGTCCCTATACGACCAGATTGCAGAAGACACCTCAGATTTCTTGCAGGATCAGAGCATTATCAATTCTCAGCATTGCCCTTTGGCTTATCTACTGCGCCCAGAGTATTCACGAAATGCCTGGCATCAGTAATTGCTCATTGCAGGCTTCAGGGAATTCAAATTTACCCATACCTGGACGACTGCATAATACAAGCGGACAACAAGACAAAATTAACAAAAGATTTGGAAAAGGTTATACAACTGCTGCAAGCCTTGGGATACACAGTCAACATGCAAAAGTAAAGACTGGTACCATCCCAAAGGATAACATTCTTGGGTGCAGAACTGGACACATCAACTCAGATGGCCTTTCTCACAGAAGAAAAACAAAACCAACTACCAGTCTATTTCATGACATTAGCAACACAGGCTCGGCTTACTGCAAGGAAAATCCTGCAAGCCCTGGGTTACATGGCATCCTGCATAATATTGATTCCGCATGCCAGACTGCATATGAGAAAGTTGCAATGGTACCTAAGGAATGTATGGTCTCAACACAAGCACAGTCTAGAAGCCCAGATTCCAATAATTCCATGCCTGAAGCAAGAATTCCTGTGGTGGGCTCAGGCCTGTCAGTTGAACAGAGGATTGCCTTTCCACAAACCTCATCCAAGCCAGACCATCACCACGGACGCCCAGACCTAGGCTGGGGCGCACATGGTGGACAAGTGTATACAAGGCCTATGGACACAAGACCAGCTGAATCTACACATAAATCAAAAGGAGATGCTGGCAGTGAAACATGCAATCCAGGCATTCAGACCATTTCTTCAGCAAGGACACCTGCTGATAAGGACGGACAACACTACAGTCATGTGGTACATCAACAAACAGGGAGGTACACACTCATATCCTCTATGCCGGATGGCAATGGACCTGTGGAATGTGGCCCTGAACCTCAACATTCAACTCCAGGCCAGATTTGTACCAGGAAAAGAAAATTCACTAGCAGACACCTTAAGCAGAACTACCACGGATGCTCACGAATGGATGCTGCATCCAGATATCTTCAAAACCATAATAAAGAAATGGGGACTACCAGAGATAGATCTGTTCGCCTCCCCACACAACCACCAATTGAAGAAATTCTGCACAAGAGCATACCACCCACTTGCTTGGAGGGTGGACTCCCTTTCCTTCAGCTGGAAAAGCCTGACAGCATATGCATTCCCACCTCTTCCTTTGATGTACAAAGTCCTACTGAAGATCAAAGAGGATCAGCCAAAGATAATCCTGATAGCTCCAGACTGGCCGAGGCAGCATTGGTACCCGCTACTGAGGAGCTTGTCTCGGACACGCGCATGGGCTCTACCTCTATGTCCTTTACTTCTAACACAGAACAACTACAAGATCCTACATCCAAACTTGAAAACACTACAGCTAGCTGCTTGGAATATTGCATAAAACAAAATAACCCAGATTTTATCTCAGAGGGTTAAGGACATTATCCTGGAGGCTCGCAGACCCTCCACAAGGAAGACTTATTCAGCCAAATGGAAAAGATACCTCATTTGGAGTGCATCGAAAGGGGAAAATGTATCAAAGGCAAACATAGCAAACATCCTGGAATACTTAGCAGAATTGTTCCACAATGGCCTGTCCTACTCCTCCATTAAGATTCATGCATCAGCAATTTCAGCAGAATACAACATGGATCCTCCAGTCTTCTCTCATCCTCTACTCAGACAGTTCCTGAGAGGAATCAAAAATGTAAAGCCTCCAAGGAAACCACCTTTGCCTACATGGGATCTTAACTTTGTGCTGGAAAAGTTAACACTCCCCCCTTTTGAACCAGCAGCAACAGCAGACTTACAGTTCTTATCTTGGAAAACAGCTTTTCTGCTTGCAATCACTTCAGCAAGAAGGGTATCTGAGTTACAGGCATTAATGGCAGTACAGCCCTTCCTTATCTTCCATCAGGATAGAGTGTCTCTGAGAACTAACCCTACTTTTATGCCAAAAGTGGTCTCCAGAGTATCATTGAACCAAGCAATTCATTTACCTACATTCTTCCCCAACCCACAGAACAGGGGGGAAAGACTACTACATACCTTGGATGTACACCGACAATTACGCTACTATCTGGACAGAACTAAGACCAACAGAAAAACTGACCAGCTTCTGGTAGCATATGCAACAGGAATGCAAGGAAAAGCAATTTCAAAACAGAATCTCAAAATGGATAGGAAATTGCATTAGATTTTGCTACTCTTTTCATGGAAAGACAACTCCAGAAAGTATCAGGCCTCACTCCACAAGAGCTACAGCCACCACTACAGCTTTCCTACGAGGAGTGGCTACCAAAGACATTTTAGAAGCTGCTACTTGGAGCTCCGTGCATACATTTGCCAAGCATTATAATCTTCCTTTATACTCCAGATCCCGAGCAGGTTTTGCAACTGCTGTTTTGCAAGGGATCTTAACTGCACCATCTTTATCTTAGTACCTCCTCCCCCAGTTTGGCTATGGTATTCTACCCATATGTTAGGACTGCAGATGCATCCTTGAAGGACATAGTACAGTTTTGTACCTACCATAAATGTAGATGTCCGATAGGTATGCATCTGCAGTCAGGATTACCCACCCTCCTTCCCCTCTGTGGTATTCCTAGGGTATTTACCCCTCTTTTAGCTAGCTGGGGGAATCTGTTATGGTGTATTTGTTTGTATATATGTATATATATTCTTATATTGTTTGCTCTCTACTGTTTGGAATTATTTGCATTTATCCAAATTTAGCCTTCCTAGAGGGCACCTGGCATCTGGGGCAAGAAACACTGAGGAAAATGGCATTGGCTGATGCCTTTATACCCAATACACAACAGCTATGACGTCGGGTGAAGTGCGACATCAGCCGAGGCCAGACCCAGACTTTGGAATCCGCCGACCGAAGGGCTGCCTGAGGCAGGACAACCCATATGTTAGGACTGCAGATGCATACCTATCGGACATCTACATTTATGGGTAGGTACAAAACTGTACTTTCTTTGCCCTGGACAGGGCTTTTGAGGACCTGTTTTTCAGATATGTAAGGTGGGGGGGGGGGGGGTTGGGGGAGGGTTTGTTGCAAGTTAGAAGGAGATAAGGGAGTGACATTTTCACCAAACCTATCCATTAGCAGGCTCACTATCTCTTTGGGGTCAGTGTGTGTGATACCATTGGCCACTAGTTCTGCACATACTTTGGTCCTACATGGCTGTAAAAGGCCTTATGGATATCTTTGGCAGTACTTGCTAGGTTTCATTCAAAGTAGGTCTTGGAGGATTTAACAAGTTGTCTAATTTGCCTAGTGAGGCTGAGGAGAGGGTGCTTTTCCATTGTTGGGTCTTTGTTTTCTTGGACAGCAGCTTTTTGCATTTATTTTAAAATTTGTTGATGCTGCAAGTCCACCATGGCAGGTTGATTTTACTTGAGGCTCTGGCTTTGATTCTATCTGGTATAGCTGAGTTTATACTCTTATGGAAGTGATTGTAGAAGGCATTACTGTAAGCTTCAGCGTAGTTACCACTTTCAACTTGGGGTGCGCTTAGAATGCATTTATACCTTCACCTAGGAGGATGTAGTTTGCCTTGTTGAAGTTTTTTAGTGTGATTTCACTCTTTGTAAATTCTTGTGTTAGTGGCAGTTAAAAAAGGTAGTCAGTTTTAACTAATGAGGGTCCAACATTTACAGCAGTGCACCTGTTTCACTTTAGTGATTACCGGATCTAGAATATTTGTTCCTCTTGTCAGGGTATGGACAATTTGCTCCAGGGCATTTGATTTCACAAAGTCAAGGAACTTTTGTGCTAGCGAGTTTTTACTAGAGTAGGTTTCCCAGTTGATGATGGGATAAGCGAAATCCCCATAATCAGTGTGTTTGGTAGAATTTGAATTGTCTTAAGTTTGGTTAAGTAGGCTTCGTGGGTGTCATGACCCATGGAGAAAGATCTATGTAGTATGGTACATATTGCTGGGTTGTCCATTCATCCTTCCTCAGCCGAAGTCCGTGGTGACAATGGATGCTTCCCAGATCAAGTGAGGGAGGCATTTCTTGTGGAAGACTGTTCAAGGCGTGTGGTACCCCGAAGAGGCCAACCACAATGTCAATGTGCTGGAAATGGGAGCAGTACTCCTAGCATTGTAGGTGTTCCAAGATACACTCCCTCCTGAAACTATCTATCTAACATTTATTGACCAGGAAAGTCCGACTAGGACAGAGCCTGTTTTCAGCGGAGGCCCAGGGAGAAACACTACAGATGCATGTCTTTGGAATATGAGAGGAAAACCACGCAAACTCGGGGAGGAGATGCAGACTATGCACAGAAGGCGCCCCAGCTGAGAATCGAACTGCGGAACCTGTTGCTGTGAGACAACAATGTTAAGTGTTGCACCACTGATCCGCCCAACTATTGCAATTTAAATGGACAACATGTCTGTAGTATGGTACTTCAACAAGCAGAGAGGAACTAGAGCTTACCTCTTGTGTCATGAAGCTGTGAGAGTCTGGGAATAGGTGATCCCTTCAAATTGATTAATTATAGCAACACATATACTGGAGAAATAATGCGAGCAGGGCCATCTTATTGCCTCATGAGTGGTCTGTCAACACAGAAGTGGCAGAAATGATATTCCGTCAGTGGGGGACGTCCATTCTGCACCTTATTTGCATCTCCTCTGAACAACAAATGCAGCAGATTCTTTGCCTAATTCCTCCTCTAGGGGGAAGTCACTGAGAGATGCTTTCCTTCACAACTGGCCTCCCCATCTCCTCTATGCTTATCCCCAACCCTCTTAATCCCCAAATTCTTACAGAAAGCATCTTGATTGAACAGCAAAGTCATCCTTATTGCCCCTTATTGGCCTCGTCAGAGTTGGTTTCACTTCCTTTAGCCTCATCTAGA
Source organism: Protopterus annectens (assembly GCF_019279795.1). NCBI lineage: Eukaryota > Metazoa > Chordata > Ceratodontiformes > Protopteridae > Protopterus > Protopterus annectens. Next base: position 263,360,329 of record NC_056737.1, read on the forward strand.
CTTCTTGTCTCACCCAACAAACATGATTCACCCAGATGTCTTTGGGCCTAAAACTGACCACATGGTTTCTCCAATTCCGTTGATAACCAGGCAACCAAAGCTGTCCTCTCCAGTGCATGACATTCTTTTATCTTCGCACAAACCTTCCACTAGGAAAATTTACAAGAGAAAATGGAAAAGGTTTGTCCTTTTGGTACAACAGCAAGACATGGTCCCTTTTTCAGCACCAGTATGTAATATTCTTGAATTCCTGGGTTTCTCTCTTTAATGAAAGAGCTAGTCACACAACCGTTGATTTGGCTGCCATTTCCAGTTTTCATACTGGAGCGGATAATTCTACTTTGGCTTTTTCATGTCTTTGTAAAGCCTTTATAAAAGGAGCCTTTCTGTTCCAGCCACCGTTCAAGGATCCTTGTCCACCTTGGGATCTGAATTTAATGTTACGAAACCTAACCCAGACCCCATTTTAACAAGCTGCAAAATGTGGAACTGTGATATCTGACCTAGAAAACTGTATTTCTTGTAGCCATAACATCAGCAAGAAGAGTTTCAGAACTTCAAGCTTCATCTCTTAGGCAGCCCTGTTTAGTTTTTCATAAAGATGGTGTCCTTAAGAATCAATCCTTCTTTCCTTCCTAAGGTGATGTAAGGATTTAACATTAATCCAACTATTAATCTTTCCGTATTCTTTCCAAATTTTCCAAACAAAGGTGAATACATTTTTGTAATTATTAGATGTTCACAGATAATTATGCTTTTATCTTCACAAATCAGAGAAATTTAGAAAGTCAGATCAATTATTTGTATACTTTTCAGAAAGATTGTGTCCGCCAGTTTCGAAAGTAACTTTATCAAAATGGGTGACAGATTGCATTTTTTTGTTTATAAAACACTTGCTCTGGTTTTGACAAAACCTTTAAGAGCCCATTCAACCAAGTACATGGCAACTTCATCAGCATTTTTATTCGGGACTTCCATGGATGATATTTGTGCGGCTGCGACTTGGGCCAGTCCTCTTATTTACTCATTGTCAATTGGATATGGTCTCGAGGGGAAGAGTGGTCTTCAGCTCTACAGTACTCAGGAATAACCTTCCTTAGAGCCTGCCTGGGATTCGGGTAGTTGGGGACTCTTTCCTATATGTTGAGGAGTGAATGAAAATTGACAACCTCAGATAAAGAAGTTATGTACTCACCTTAGCGTTCCATCTTTGTTGTCCATTTTTATTCTTCCTCAACTTCCTTACCTCCAGCCCCCTATTTCTTTTTCTGTTCAGGACTTCTGGAAGAAGAGGAGAACATTAGAGGAACCAATGATGTAATGGGATCCTATCTCGCCTACATTCATGACAGATGGGTTCGGAGCCGATCCATCGGCTCCGACTCGGCAACTAATACACTAGCACGAAGTCTCTCATTGGCTGGGCTACTCCCTATCCCAGGATGCACTACACCTGCTTCCCCAGATCTCGTTTGCCGCTTAACAAGCTGGACGTGGTCTCGACTTGGCTGGAGCTAAGTGGTTCTTTTTACCTTATTGGTCCTTGACCTAGGGAATTTTTTGTCTATATAAACCAAACAGCTGTTTTAACAGCTATTGCTTACTATTTCTTAAGTTTTGTTGGAGTGCTTGAGTGTTTCCAAAATTTGATTTATTCTGTCGGGCAAGGCCCGTTTAAGTTAGAGGGCCTTTGCCCTACCTTTGAGTGCTATTAGGTTTAATTAACTTGTGGTTAGTTGTTTTTCAGGCAAAGCCCGTTTAAATTAGAGGGCTTTGGGCCGTTTAACTGTTTTTCTATTTGTGAGGTAATCTTTCACGGTACTCGCGCCAGTGTGTCTCGCGCTTTTCAGTTGGCGCTTTTTTTTGTGTGTATAGTGCTATACTTGTTGAGTAAGATTTCCTTAGAGTTTTTTACTTGTTGTGGCTTGTATCATGTCTAAGGAACAAAAGTCAGGTTTTAAAAAATGCACTCGGTGCAATTACAAGATGTCCATTACAGACAGTCATTCAGTCTGTGTTTATTGTTTGGGGCCGAAACATCTGCAAGAGACTTGTAGCGTCTGTCATGCGTTCTCCGCTAGAGTTCTTCAAGAACGCAAGAACAAGTTGATATTGAAAGGACTTATCAAATCTTCTTTTGAGGAAGCCTTAAATCCACCTGTTGCTTCCAAAGAAAAGATCGTCGGCACCGACAAGTCCGTCGGAGCCGACTTCTAAAAGACAAAATTGACCTCTTCTTCCTCGGCTCCACTGACTTCGGGCCGAGGGTCGAGGTCTGCCTCGATACCTCCTACTGCTCCATTGCCTCGGAGCCGCAAGTGGGAGTATCGAGAGGTGAATCAGCTCCATCGGTTCCAATGGCTTCGAGCCGGTGGAAGTGTGCAGCTCAGACTCTTCCCCTCGGCTCAAGAAGGCTCCTTCGGTGCCGATGGTGGTCCATGCTGTGGTGGAGTCGGCGCCGATAGCATTGGAGCCGTTTCGGAGCCGGTCCCCTTCTCTCTCGGAGCCGAGAGGAAAGTCTTCTCGATTGTCTACCTCCTCTAAATCCTCAAGACTTTCAGATTCGGACCTGGATAGGGTTTTACAGAGGCTATTCCAATCTCCAGTGTTTACTAAAATGGTCTCTGCTCCAGCACAGTTTGCTTCGGAGCCGATCCCTCCTCCAACACATTTGATTCCTCCTCCAACCTCTTCGGAGCCGTTGGAGCCGGTGGTGGTGGAGCAATGTGGAGCCATACGGTCGGAGCAGAGACCCCTTACAGGCCTCTCGGTTCCGACTGTGCTTCCTACCCTGTCCTCCGGTTCAGGGTTTGGCACTGCGACTTCTTCAGCCGGAGCCGAAGGGAACACTTTAGGTTTGGGTGTTTCGCACCTAGTCTTCCTCTTGGAGCATCGGCTGCTGGAATTCCTGGTGCCGTCGTGGCCTCTAGACCAGCGACCTCCTTGGATTCTGGAGGTCCGGCCTTTGAGGTCATGAGGAGCGCTAGCCATGTCTTTGCCGGTTCAACAAGATTCTACCTCACCGTCCCTAGAATTGGAGACTGGTGCCTCTGTTGTGTTGCAGCCCCCCGGCAGCGGGGCCCCAGGGCCTGAGGATACCCCCATCGGCGGTTCCTTCTTCGGGTGGTCCGTCCGAATCTGCTTCGGACGAACCACCAAGGAAGAAACTGTGTAAGAGGAAGCACGTAGACTCCCAAGATGAGTCTGTTACATCGGATACTGACCTTGATGACGCAGAAGGGTCTCCCAAATCATCTAAGGATGATATCTCCTTCTCAGACATCTTGGAGATTCTGAGACAGAGAGGTGACTGGCAAGCCAAAACCCCTTCAGCTGAGGAGTCAGTCTTCCTCAAGGCCTTTGGGGCCCAGCCTTCCGCCTCCTGGGTGTCTCCGCCCTTTGATGAACTCCTTGATTTGGTTTCTCAAAGGGCGTGGGAACACCCTGATTCTGTGGAACCGGTGCCTGCGAGGCCCAATAAATTTTTGTCAGCCCCCACAAGGAGTTCCTCACAAAGGGTGTGCCTGTAGATGCTTTGGTGGTGGCTTCTGCCACACAGCAGGACGTGGCAGAGGCTTCGACATCTATTCATCCTCCTAATAAGGATTCTAGGAGCATGGATAGGTACGGGAAGCGTACCCTCTCTTCAGCTGCCTTTGCCTTACGGTCACTGAACTACTTATGTCATTTTACGAGGCTCCAAAGGGATCTTCTCAAAGAGCTAAATGACTCTCTTGTTGGTAACCTACCTGAGGCGCTGGCCCCGACTGTTGGCGCACAGATGACTACCCTCTTTTCTATTGTTAACTCGTCCATGAGGCTCATTTCATATGCAGCCGAAGGCGAGTAGAGCTGCGGAACAGGCGTTGCCCCCAGGAGACAAGCCTGGTTTCGCCTGTGTTCATGGAGGCCTTCAAGTCTTCCTTCGACGCCTTTGATGGGTCATCTTTGTTTGGACCCAAGGTGAAGGACACACTAACTCGGTGCGAGCAGGAGGGCAAGACTTTGACTGCCGTTGGGGCCGATTTTCCGCCTCCTTCTAGGCCTTACCCCAAGTCTGGGAGAGGAGGGAAAATGTGGTTTAGAAAATCTCAGAAGTCTTTCCCTACTCCACCCAGTGATTCCTCCAGAGGCGGGGTTTGGAAGACGCCGCCCAGAGGTGGCAGAGGCCCCGTAACTCTGGAGACCGCGATTCCTTTCGTGGTTCTTCATACAACCAGCGTTCCTGAGTTGTTGCCCGACTGTGCAACTCCGAGCCAGTCGGGGTCATGGCGGCGCACCCACAAGCTTGGAAATCCATAACAAGCGATCAGTGTGTGCTTCGCATTATTACCGGAGGATATATCATCCCTTCAACAAACCCCCCTTTCTTTAAGGGAAATCCCGGACGTACCACCCAGTCAGCGGGATCAGGCAGCATTAGAGGTTTCAAAGCTGCTAGAAAAAGAGCCATCCAGCCTGTCCCCATCGACCAGATCGGATCAGGAACTTACTCAAAATTATTTTTGGTACCAAAAAGACAGGGGACTTCAGGCCCATTTTGGACCTCAGTTCATTGAATCGTTTGTAAAGAAGTCCAAATTCAATGGTCACTCTTCAATCTATTCTTCCTTTGCTGGAAAAGATGCATGGATGTGCTCCATAGATCTCCAGGACGCTTACTATCACATTCCCATAGCTCAAGAGTCCAGGAGACGCGCTTCCGCCTCGGAGTCAGTCATTTCCAATTCCGAGCACTGCCCTTTGGTCTCACCACAGCCCCAGGGTGTTCACCAAGTGTCTGGCAGTGGTAACTGCTCACCTGAGAAGTCTGGGATTCCAGGTGTTTCCTTATCTAGACGACTGGCTCCTTACTGCCACCTCCGAGCATCTACTACTCCAAGCGCCAGAGCCACGCTCACCTTGGACCGCTTTCTTGGGGATCACGCTCAATTTGCAAAAATCTGTACTACAGCCATCTCAGCGTATTACCTTCATAGGCGCAGACTTAGACACAAAAGAATGCGCGCCTTTTACCGGCAGCAAGAATTCAGGTCTTACAAGATCAAGTCAAATCCTGTCTCCCCCTACAAAGAGCCCCGGCCCATCGGATCCTACAACTGTTGGGCTCGATGGCGTCGACCATACTTTTAGTCCCCTTGGCCAGACTTCACATGCGAATTTTACAATGGCTACTGTCGGTTCAATGGTCTTATCAGGAACTTCCCTTGAACCACTTAATCATAATCACGGAAAGTTGCTGTCGAGATCTGCATTGGTGGCTTCTCCAATCAAATCTCGACCAGGGGCGACCCTTTATACCACAACGTCCCGTTGCCACTGTGACTACGGACGCCTCCCAGGTAGGGTGGGGGGGGTCATTACCTGGACAGGTCGGTCCAAGGCACATGGCAGATCCAGGAAACGCATTTGCATATCAATGTCCTGGAGATGAGAGCGTACTATTGGTACTCCAAGCTCTCCATCACGCCTCCCACGGGCCCGATTGCTATCCTATCCGACAACATGTCGGTGGTATGGTACATAAACAAGCAAGGTGGAACCAGGTCTTACCCACTATGCAGAGAAGCCATGAGACTTTGGCACTGGGCAGTAGCTACCAACCGCCTTCTAATGGCAACGCACATACCGGGGAAGTCCAATGTGATTGCGGACAGATTAAGCAGGACCATTCTTTTACCCCACGAGTGGTCCCTCAACCAGGGTATAGCTGTGAAAATCTTCGACAGATGAGGTCATCCTTGCTGCGACCTGTTTGCCAGCCCTCACAATGCGAAATGCAGAGAGTTCTTCACACTGTTCCCTTCTCAGGGACAGATTCCCAGGGACGCTCTGACTCGCATTTGGCCCCCCAGTCTTCTCTACGCCTTCCCTCCGTTTCCCCTCTTACCGAGGGTGATACAGAAGGCCATTTACATGGAGAGCGAGATGATTTTGATTGCCCCGCACTGGCCTCGTCAAGTTTGGTTTCCTTTCCTACAGAGGCATGCGATAGAAGGTCCATGGTTTCTGGATCCGGTGCCAGACCTGTTGACTCATCAGTCAGGACGGCTTCATCCGTCTCTCAGGTCCCTGAAGTTGGCAGCATGGTTACTCCACTTCCAGCCTTAGTCCGAGACAATGCTCTTTCGCCGGACGTGGTCCACATACTGTCTTCTTCTCATAAACCTTCCACCATCAAACTTTATTCCAGTAAATGGAAAAGGTTTGCCTTCTGGGCTCAAGAACGGGGTATAGATCCTCTCACTGCACCAGTATCGGAGGTTCTGAATTTTCTGGCTTCCCTTTTTCAGTCGGGCTCTTCAGTTTCTACCATTAAGGTTCAGCTAGCGGCCATTTCTAATTTTCATGCTTCATTTGAACCTTCATTGATGTCTCACAAACTTTGTAAGGCTTTCCTTAAAGGGGCTTGGCTCCTTAGGCCTCCTTTATCTCATCCTGTCCCCCCTTGGGATTTGAATATGGTTCTTGCTGCCCTAACTGCCCGTCCTTTCGAACCAGCTGCTACCTGTGATTTAAAATTTCTGTCTTGGAAAACGGCCTTTTAGTAGCCATAACGCCTGCCAGGCGAGTTTCAGAACTTCAAGCTCTTTGTTCTGATCCTCCCTATTTGATTTTTCACAAGCATAGAGTTTCATTGAAATTAAACCCTGCATTTATACCAAAAGTGGCCTCCTCTTTCTGTATTCAACAAACTATAGAACTCCCTGTCTTTTTTCCAGAATTCTCTAATAACGCAGAATATACTTTGCATCAATTGGTCGTACATAGACAACTGCGTTTTTATTTGAATAGAACCGCTCAAACGCGGAAATCTAATCAATTGTTTGTTTCCTTTGCAGCGAACAAATTGGGTCAACCAGTAACAAAAACCTCCATATCTAAATGGATTAAAGATTGTATCATTTTTATTTATTCACAGGCTAACAAAGACCTCCCCTTTCCAGTCAAGGCTCATTTTACCAGGGCAATGGCTACTTCCGTAGCTTTTCACTCCAAGTTATCAATAGATGATATTTGTGCTGCAGCAACCTGGACTTCTTTGCACACTTTCATTTCTCATTACAAATTGGATGTGGTTTCTCGAGGCAGAGCTTCCTTTGGTTCCACAGTTCTCAGGAGTGTTTTCCAATGAGCCACCCGGGATGTAGGTGCTAGGACGCTGTCCCATCTGTCATGAATGTAGGCGAGATAGATCCCATTACATCTTTTAGTTATGTACTTACCATAACTTTGGATGTATGGGATCCATCTCGCCTACATTCATAAGTACCCACCCTCCTTCCCCCTTCCATTTGGATTTAGAGGAGCTGTAGTCCTTTTTTCTTGGCGTTCTTTCTTGAAGAACTTTAGTTGGTTATAGTGACTACTAGTTTTTCTGTGTTTGCATGGATGTATGAAAGCGAACAAACAAGATCTGGGGAAGCAGGTGTAGTGCATCCTGGGATAGGGAGTAGCCCAGCCAATGAGAGACTTCGTGCTAGTGTATTAGTTGCCGAGTCGGAGCCGATGGATCGGCTCCGAACCCATCTGTCATGAATGTAGGCGAGATGGATCCCATACATCCGAAGTTATGGTAAGTACATAACTAAAAGTTTCTTCTGTTTGAGATCCAGATAGTGACTTTCCATCTTAAAGCTATAATTTTATTCCGTCATACAATAAGAAGCTGCAAAGAAGATCTAGGGATTGAGGGGGAATTCTGAATTGTGGATAAAGGAGGAGCTTGAGAGCTTGTAGTATCCACAAGCTGTGAAACAGCGGGCAAAGTTGGATCCAAGGATTGGATCCAAACCCGTGTGTGTTCAGGAAGAATGAAAATGGACAACACAGATGGAACTTTATGGTGAGTATATAACGTCTTACTGCTTCTTCTTCTTCCAAATATTCTAGGTGATGTTCCATAAGGGACTGTAATGGCAGACATCTTCTCCAGGATGGAGGTAGTCTGCAGAGCCAAGGCTTCTGTGGTCTTTGATGGGCCTTACCAGTGCGCCTGAAGATTTGCTTGACTGCTGCACTTTGGAGACAGTTGGGGATGATTATCCCTGCTGGACATCCAGCACTCAAGATGTTTAGGTGCAGAAGATTATAACCAGAGGAGGTTGCATCCCATTTCTTTCTTTGCACCCTTGCTCAAGAAAACGTCCCAGTGTTCCACCCTCTTGACAAAAGGCCACAGTACTAAAAATAAAAAAGTTCCTAGAAAAACAAGTCATTCAGGAGGTCCCACCAGACCAGCAAGGATCTGGAGTTTACTCAAGGTTCTTTTTGGTACCAAAGAAAAAGTGGGACATCTTATCAAGTACATAAAATAAAATTCTGGGTGGTCAGTGTATAGTCTATTATTCCATTGCTGAGGAAGGACAAATAGGTGTGGTTGATATACCTTCAAGATGTCCACTACCACAAAAAAATGGACAGACATTCCAGAAGGTTTTGTCAGTTCTAGCTGGGAGCCAGTTATATCCGGTTCAAAGCCCTGCTCTTTGGTCTTACCACAACCCCTCTGGGTGTTCGTGTATGGCAGTGGTTGCAGTTAATCTCCGACTGCAGGGTCTTCAAGTATTCCCATAACCTGCCAACTGGCTCATAACTGCTCTCACCAGAAATCATCTACGAATTGGGACTCCTAGGTATAGACAAATTTCAAACTTCAACCTTTTCTTGCCTTAGAGTTCATTGGCGTGCCCTTGAATACACGATTACAAAGAGCCAAGCTACTGAGGTCAAGGATTACCACAACAAGCTTTATCAATACTTTCCTGTTAAAAGCCACTAGTAAAAGTGATTTTACATCTCCTTGGCTCTGTGGCAGCTATCATAACCTTAGTCCTCCTTGCTAGATTTCAGATGAAGGTGCTCCAGTAGACTGTCAGTATAATAGCACGTGAGATGTCAGCCCATGAATTTTCCAGTGCGTTTCAGAAAAATTTGCAAGACTCGTATTCACTGGTGGCTAGAATCTCCGATAGTATCTTAAGGTTAACTTTTTGTTCTTTCTTCTCCCCAGGCTACAGTGACCATGGACGCTTCCCAACAAGGATGCAGGGCATTTCTTGGGGAGGGGAGACTGTCCAAGGCACTTGGTGCCCTTCGAAGGCTAGACTTCACATCAATATTCTGGAGATGAGAGCAGTCGTCCTAGCTCTGCAAGCTTTCCTGGCTCCCTTCCTCAAGGGTGTGAACTCCATTCACGTTAACAATGTCATTAATTTGGTACATTAACAAACCGGGAAGAACAGTGTTTTGTTATGTTGGGAGGTCATGAGAGTCTGTGAACGACATCTTCTCACTGCTTTCTGCTAGCAAAACACATACTGAGGAAATCTAGTGTTCTAGAGGATAGGTTGAGCAGGTCTGTCCTCTTCTAAGAGTGCACCCTCAACCCGACAGTGGCAGATTATATTTTCTGCCACTGGGCCAAACTTGCTGTGATTTCTTTGCTACTCCCTCCAGTACCAAAGGCAGCAGGTACTTTGTCCTGATCTCCTGGGAGATGGAGCCCTCACTGAATGCTCTGACCCACACTTGTCACCCTCCCCACAAGTCTCCTTTATGCTTTTCCTCCCAGTCCTCTCATCCCTAAGATGTCCTCCTATTCTTCTGTTGCAGTACTCCTGACTTAAGGGAGTGGCCTGCCAAGGCAACAACCTGGCATCTGCCAGTATAACAATGTGATCTGAAGTAGGGACTTCATTTGTCAGCAACCTGTGGATCTTGGATCCAATATCAGATCCGAGCCGGCAATTATTTATACAGCTATGGATCCAAGCTCCTAGCTCCTCCCCTCACCCATAATCCCCTGCCAACCCCAATTGACCTCAGATCTAGTTTGCCGCTTTGAGAGACAGCTGGATTGCAGAGCTCCTGGTGACTTCAGATAAGTTGTTAAAAAACTTGTTTAAAAAAAACAGAAAATCTTTCCTGTTTAACTTGAGTGTGTGTTTAGGATCCCTTTAGGTTAACTTTTACCTCTTTTAATTTTATTTTTTTAGTGTTCCTCCCCTCGCTGGTCGTAGTGTGTGTGTGTGTGTGTGTGTGTGTGTGTGTGTGTGTGTGTGTGTGTGTGTGTGTGTGTGTGTGTTTGTGTTTTGGGGCCTGGTGTGCATGTGTAGTCCTTTCCTTAGAAAATGTCAGAGGCCCCAAAGAGCATCTTTTCTAAGTGCACCGAGTGTGGCATAAGCTTTCACCGGCGGATGGCCACACTCTGTGCGTTCGGTGCCTCGGGGTTGAACACCTGTCCTCAGGATGCACAATTTGTGCAGGGTTCAACCCCAGGGCACTGAAAGAGCAGAGGTCAAAGCTGGTCCTGGCGGGATGTTTGCCCCCAGAGTCGGCTTCGGCCTCCGCTACTCCCGTGGCACCTCCCCAGCCCGTGGTGGTAGCCACTCCTTGCCCCCCTTCCTCCAGCCGGATTTCAAACTCCCACTAAAGCGCCGGAGGATAGGGAGGCCAGGAGGGAGAAACGGAGGGAGAGAAGCACCACAAGCGGCAGGCCGAGGCCTCCGCTTCAGCCCCCCCAGCTAAGCGGGCTTCTCCCTCCATGGCTTCCAGGTCTCCTCCTCCTTGGCTCCGATCACCTTGCTTCTCCCCGGGACCTGAGGAGGAGGAGGAAACCCGATCTCCGTCGAGATCATCGAGACGGCAATCCAGGCCTGCCTCGGTGACCTCGTCGAGATCCACTTACAGCCTGTCTGACGCAGACTTGGACCAGATGATGAGAAGGTTCATCCAGGCCCAGCTGCAGATGGGAGTGCTCCTGCCTCCCCCCCCCCCCTTCGGGGGGGAGCTCGACACCCTTTTTTGCTCCGATAGCTCCTTCTCCGACCTGCTTCTCAGGTTCGGAGAGCTTGGAGCCGGGGGTGGGTCGGCGCCGACAGTACTGGGTACTTTGGATCCGACCCTGCCCTTGAGTCTGTCAGTTCCATCATCGGATCCGACCTCTCAGAGCCGGGGCCCGAGCTTTGGATCCGAGGGATTCAGTGTGCCTTAGGCTCCGTCCAGGTCGGAGCACACTGGTCCCTCAGATCCGACTGTCTCAGCGCCGGTTCCGATCCCTTCATCGGATCCGAGTGGGAGACGGCCCTCGGAGCCCAGGGAGAGCGGCTCCCCCTCGGCCTTCGATGTAGTGGAGAGGGCTCTGTCGAGAGTATCCAGACCCCCGACCCTTGTCTCGGCTCCGCCCTGCAGTCCCTCTCTGCTGGGCCAGGCTTCCATCACCCGGCCACAGGGACAGCTTGCTTCAGTGTCCCAGGTTGTTCCTTTGGAACAGGACATTGCTGGCGAGACCTCCTCGGACAGCCCCCTCAAGGATGTGCCTCGCAAGCACAAGTGTAAGAGGAGGCACTTGGACTCCCCTGAGTCCTTAACGGAGGACATGGACTTGGATGAAGGGGATGGCTCCCCAAGATCACCCCCCCGAGGATGTCTCCTTTGGAGACATCATGGAAATGCTTAGGCTCAGGGGGGGGTGGTCTGCCCCAAGGCTTCCTCTGACAAGTCCGTGTTCCTGGAGCCAGACATTGTGGAGCCTATTCCCAAGCACCCGGACAGGATATTGAGCCCCCTTCCCCCCGCAGACCGTCCCCACTGGAGCAAGGGTCCCCCTGTAGATGCAGTGTTGATGGCGGCAGCCACTAAGAGGGAACTGGCTCAGGAGAGTCCCTCGGTCCATCCTCCGAGCAAGGAGTCTCGATTGATGGATCGCCTTTGGAAGCGGGTATTCAGTTCAGCGACCTTCTCTGTAAGGTCTCTGAACTACATGGCACATGTCATCAGGATGCAGCGCGATCATTTCAAAGAATACGCTGCTCCCCCCACCCTCCCCACCCCCGGAGTCCATGTTGGCAGAGGACAAGCAATTGTACTCCACTGGTATGGCCACTCTCAGATCTGTTTCCAACACCTCTATGCGGCTTCTGTCTCATGCTACTGAGGGAGATGCTAGAGCCAGCGGAGTGGGCCTAGTGATGAGGCACCAGGCCTGGCTCCGACATTGTGACTTCACGGAGCCCTTCAAGGCGTCCTTTGCGAATGGCCCCTTTGATGGTTCTGCCTTATTTGGCAAAACCGTTCGCGAGACACTTGTCCAGAGCGAGAAGGACAGGAAGACACTGTCTGCCTTCGGAGTCTGCCTCTTTGCTCCCCAGAGGTCCTTTTCCAAGAACCAAAAGGGACAGAAGAAGATGTGGTTCCGGAAATCGCAGCATTCCCAACCTGCTCCGGACAACCAGTCCTTCCGTGGCAGAGGACGACAGGGAGGACGCCGCCCTAGAGGCAGAGGGGCACGAGAAATTTTGGGTCCAGAGAATCCTTCTCTGATCGGCCCACGCAACAGCCCTGAAGGGTTGCCTGACTGCTCCACTCTGGAGGCAGTCGGGGGGGCGTTTCTCGAGGCACCTGGTGGCATGGGAGTCCATTACATCAGACCGCTGGGTGCTTCGGATTATATCCAGAGGTTACACAATCCCTATACTTCATGTCCCCAGACTCAAGAACCTCCCCGATGTACCACCCGATCAGAGGGAGGCTGCAGCCGTGGAAATCTGGCAGCTGCTCGAAAAAAGGGCCATCCAACCCGTCCCCCCCAGACCAGCTCAGATTAGGGTTTTACTCCAGGTTCTTTCTGGTGCCAAAAAAGACGGGGGACCCGAGACCAATCCTAGACCTCTCCCTTTTGAACCTGGCAGTAACCAAGGAGAAATTCCGAATGGTCACTCTTCAAACCATTCTCCCCCTGTTACGGGAGAACGACTGGATGTGCTCTATAGACCTCAAGGATGCATACTACCACATCTTAATGGACAGGCGATCCAGGAGGTTTCTCCACTTCTGGTTGGGACCAGTCACTATCAGTTCAGGGTCCTTCCCTTTGGCCTCACCACGCCCCCAGGGTGTTCAAAGTTTTAGCAGTGTTAGCGGCCTACCTGAGACTCCAGGGAATGCAGGTCTTCCCATACCTGGACGACTGGCTCCTTACCACCCCAACAAGGCATCTACTCTGCTCAGCCAGAGATTTTTTCTTCGCCTAGCCCCCCGGTTAGGCGTTACGATCAATATGGACAAGTCCTCCCTTGCTCCAACACAAGTGATAGACTTCATAGGGGCCAGGTTGGATACAAGAAGTCTTCGAGCCTACCTCACCTCGGAACGACTACACAATCTCAGTCTTCATGTGCGGGCCATCCTCCAATCAGAAGCTCCTCCCGCGGAATTGGTCCTGAGGGCACTGGGCTCTATGGCAGCGGCGATTACTCTTCTCCCATACGCTCGCCTAAACATGAGGGTATTACAGTGGACCCTTCAAGTACAGTGGTCCTTCCAGCTTCTCCCTCTTCACCACCCTGTCTTGATCAGCAAAGCTTGCAGGAGGGCCCTGTTATGGTGGCTGCATTCCCCAGACCTCCATACAGGTCGGCCCTTCTGCTCCCCACCTCCCCTAGTCACAGTGACCACGGACGCTTCTCGCCTCGGGTGGGGGGGCATTGCTCAGGTAGAACAGTCCAAGGCACATGGAACGACTCAGAGACCTCCCTGCATATCAATGTTCTGGAGATGAGGGCAGTGCTGTTAGCGTTGCAAGCACTTCACAACCTTCTTCCCGTCGGAACCATTGCGATACAGACGGACAACATGTCATTTGTCTGGTATATCAACAAACAGGGGGGAATCCGGTCTTATCCTCTATGCCGAGAGGCCATGAGAGTGTGGGAATGGGCGATCTCTACCAACTGCTTTCTAATCGCAACTCACATTCCGGGACGGTCCAACATCCTGGCGGACAAACTCAGCCGCACTATTCTTTCCCCTTATTGAGTGGTCTCTCAACTCCCGTGTAGCGAAGCAGATTTTTGCAAAATGGGGGCAACCCTGCTGCGATCTTTTTGCCTCTCCCTCAAATACGAAATGCGACAACTTCTTCCCCCTGATTCCCCCAAAAGGGAAAGCCCCGAGAGACGCTCTAGTGCATGCTTGGCCGCCCGGTCTACTTTATGCCTATCCTCCTCTTCCCCTGATGATAAAGATGTTACAGAAAGCCTCTCTGTTGGGGAGCAAGATGATCCTCATTGCCCCATTCTGGCCTCGACAAACTTGGTTCCCTTACCTGTGGTCTCACTTGGTGAATCTTCCCTGGATTCTAGATCCCAGTCCGGATCTGATTTCCCACCCATCAGGCTTGCCGAACCCGAACCTGGACAGCCTGAAGCTAATGGCTTGGCTGCTCCAGTTCCACTCTTAATTAGGACTCCCGGTATCTCCTCTCCAGTCAAAGCCATCTTGGTGGCAGCGCATAAACCTTCCACCAGGAAGGTTTACCGCAGTAAATGGAAGCGCTTTTCAGTTTGGGCGGAGCAACATAATGTGGACCCCTTTACTGCTCCGCTGACGTCAGTTTTGGACTTCCTTACAGGGCTTTTTCATCAAGGGGCTAGCTGTTCGACAGTCAAGGTACAATTGGCAGCCATCTCACATTACCATGTAGGTCACAAAACTGGTCCCTTGATGTCAGCTAAACTATGCAAGACCTTCCTCAAGGGTACCTTTTTGCTTAGGCCCCCGATCAGAGAAGCCATACCCCCTTGGGATCTATTGCTAGTTCTTCAGGCCTTGACTGCTTCCCCCTTTGAACCAGCTGCCTCTGTTGATCTTAATTACCTGTCTTGGAAAACAGCTTTCCTAGTAGCCGTCACCTCTGCGAAAAGTGTTTCAGAACTTCAAGCTCTTTCCGTAAAACCTCCTTATTTGGTTTTTCATCAGGATAGAGTGTACCTCAGGACCAATCCATCCTTCCTACCTAAGGTGGCCTCAGAAACCAACATCTATCAGTCCATCAATCTCCCCGTTTTCTTCCCTAATTACCAAAATAAAGGAGAATACAAGCTGCACTCGCCGTGTTTCTATATTCATAGAACTGCTGGTCACAGACAATCTGATCAGCTGTTCACCTCCTTTTCTAAATTCAGTTTGGGTAAAGCTGTTTCGAAGGTCACGTTATCACACTGGATTTCCCATTGTATCCGTCTAGCTTATGAGGCTTCTGGGAGGCCCGCACCTCAAAGGGTCCATGCTCACTCTACTCGTTCCGTATCTACTTCTACTGCATTCAGATCTAGAGTCCCTTTGGATGATATTTGCTCGGCAGCCACTTGGGCCTCATCTCATACCTTTATTCACCACTACAAGTTGGACGTCACCTCCAGAGGTAGAGCATCCTTTGGCTCCGCAGTGCTCCGGAACATCCTTCCATGATGGCCGCCCGAGATTCAGGTAGCTGGGGACTCTGTCCCACAGGTTGCTGACAAATGAAGTTCCTACTTCAGATTTAGAAGTTATGTACTCACCATAGGTGTCTTCATTTGTCTGCAACCATCCCCCCCTCCTTCCCCCTGGCCTTCAGAAGAATTAGTAGTATTCCTGCCTTTTTTGGGATACCCTTTCAGGTATATAAGAGGGCAAACTTGATCTGAGGTCAATTGGGGTTGGCAGGGGATTATGGGTGAGGGGAGGAGCTAGGAGCTCGGATCCATAGCTGTATAAATAATTGTTGGCTCTGATCCGATATCGGATCCAAGACCCACAGGTTGCAGACAAATGAAGACACCTACTCAGATGGAACGTTATGGTGAGTACATAACTTCTAATTTTACTACCTAAGACAGTGCCAGTAAGTCTGGCATTGGCCATTAGCAGACGGCCATAAGAGATGTAAGCATGCAGCACCCTCAGAACCTCTTTGCCACCAGTTGGATCGCCAGTTCTGGACATTGTTCTGCTGTTGGCATCACTATTCTTCAAAAAAGATAAGTGCCCTGTTGGGGAAACTTTGTTTTTTTGCTACCTTACTTTATCTTTGAGGTTGATGTCGTCCAGAAAAGGCAAGTGTGACTGTGAATGACAGATTTCACATAAAGATGGTCATAATCCGTGTCTTTTTTTTGTCTAGGCCCTCAGGATGATCACAAATCCCTGTAGTGTTTGTCAATCCTGTGTCTCTAAAACCTTCCGGAGTCATTTATCTTCCCTTGCAATCTACCACAAAAACCAGCAACTCAAGCTTCTAGCAAAGAGCGCTATGGCCTCCCCTCAGGACCCAGTGACCGAGCTTTTAAAACGGAAAGCCAAAAAACATAGGCCTGAATCCGAAGCTGCGCCTCTCAAGTAGGACATCTCTCCCGAAGCACTTAGGAGCTTGGAGACATGTGCCGACTGAGATCTGGGCCCACAGATTAAGCCTGCTTCACAGGCCATCTTCGCTCCAGACGTTTGCACATCCAGAGAGGTTTCTCAGATGTCGGCCTCTGACGTCCGGGAGAACCGGGGTTCATAGTGTCATAGGGTCCTAGGGGGACCACCCACATTGTCGTTTTGGGAGGATGTCGAATCAGATATCATAGCATGCAGGCCTATGTCTGGCCTTCCTACTTTCCACTGCATAGATGCTCCTGCAAAGAAAAAAACAAAAAAACAGGCATGTCTCTTCTTCCCATGACCCCCAGAAGGAATGGCTGAATTTTTCTCAAGGCCTCTTCAAGACCTTCATGGCCCTTAGGCCTCCGCTCACGCTGCTTCCCCTCTGGCTGGGCCTTCTTCCCCCTAGAAAGAGACCTAGGCTTCATCTTACCTCAGATGAAGACTCCACTTCTGAAGAGGAGGATGAGGAACTGGATTATCCCTCCCAAATTCCATCCCCTTTGGATTATGTCTCACCTGAGGAGGACTCCAGTGAGACAAATTCCCTCATGGAGAAGATTTCTTTCAGGGTGACTGTCTCCAAAATGCAGGCCCACTTCAAAGTGGGACTCCACAGAGATGTCAGAGGTCCAGAAGCGCTATTATGACCTCCTTCAGGTTCAGACCCCAGCAGTCCTTCAGCCATTCCATTTGTAATACCTGCATTTCTGGATGCCTTTGTATCTACTTCCACCCACCCTGCCTCTCAGCCCCAGCACTTAAAAAACCTAATAGGTACTACAAAGTACCCAAGGACTGCCAGTTCTTTAACACACCTGCTGCAGATCCTCCTGTAATTTCTGTTGCTTCTGATAAGGCCTTTAGGTCTATTCCTTCCTCTTCTTTGCTGTCCGAAGGTAGACAACAGACAGTTGGAAAGGCTGGGAAAGAAAGTCTATACTCCAGCTACTCTGGCTTTCATAGCATTAAATTATCAGACACAGATGACCAAGTACAACCTGAAACTCCTTTCCCAGGTCTCAAAAGTGGTAACAGATATGCCTGACTCTACAAATAAAGCCCTGTTATCCCCACTCCTAGACACCTGCTCTCAGGTAGTCAGACATTCCATCAAGTGCACCTATGATGCAGTAGAAGCCTCCTGTAGGGCTTCCGCTTCCTCTTCTGCCCTTAGAAGGTTTGCCTGGCTAAGGCTTTAACCTCTGTTTGAGGACATCAAGGCAAAACTGATGGATGCACCCCTGGATTATACTGCCCTGTTTGGTATACCTTCCCCAGAACTCTTGAAATCTCTGCATGAAAAAAGTAAAGAACTTAAGGATCTTAAGCGCATCTTGGTATCCCCTGTGCCCAAATTTTATAGAAATTATCCTGCGAAACAGACTTTCTTACACGGGCAGTCCAGAGCACCTTGATCTAGAACCAAAAAGAGGGCAAAGAAGACCCAGCAGATGTTCTTCGTGTTTCACTGTTGCGGTCATTACATTTGGGGGTTATCTGCTTGCAGGTAGCCCTCAGCCGGCCTGATTATCAAAGTCTTGGGTCCTGCATTGGTTGCTGTCTCTTCTTCCATGACGTCAGGTAGTCAGGGGTATAAAGCATGCAGCCGACACCATTACCATTAGTCTTTCTTGCCGTGCGGTGCCTGAAGCAGAAGCAGTTCGCAAGTGCAGGTCAGCTGACACCTGAAATTTTCTTTTTCGAGTTTCAGAACTGAAGTCTTACAAAAGCTAAGTACCCCGTTGGGATCCTTTTTCTTGCTTTAAACTGATGTCAGTAAAATTTAACAATTGTATTTCTTGTGGAAAGCAAATACCTCATAAAGATTTTCATTCGTACTGCAATGTTCGTGTTTCACTGTTGCAGTCATCACATTTGGGTTATCTGCTTACAGTAGCCCTCAGTCGGCCTGATTATCTAAGTCTTGGGTCCTGCGTCGGTTGCTGTCTCTTCTTCCATGACGTCAGGTAGTCGGGTATAAGGCATGCAGCCAACGCCATTACATCAGTCTTTCTTGCCGTGCAGTGCCTGAAGCAGAAGCAGTTCGCAAGTGCCAGTCAGCAGACTCCTGAAATTTTCGTTTCAGAACCGAAGTCTTCAACTAAAGCCAAGTACCTCATTGGTGAAACTTTTTCTTGCTCTAAACATGTCAGTAAAGGTCAATAATTGTATTTCTTGTGGAAAGCAAATACCTCACAAAGATTTTCATTCTTACTGTATTTCTTGCGTAGGCCCTGCCCACGATGTACCTCGCTGTCGGTTTTGTGCCTTATTTAAGCAAGGAACTATTCGTCGTCTGTATATTTCCGCTTTTAAATATTTTGGTACTCTGTTCAATTATCCAGATATGTCTTCGGTAAGACATCCGACTACCGACATTCTGAAAAAAACGCAAAGATAGACAGAGACAGGCTGCCTAGGTCCAAAGCTGCCGACGCTTCTCCTAATCCAGTCGCCAGTTCTCCAGTACTCAGTGAGGCGATTTCGGAGCCCCTGATACCAGCTACTTCAGATTCGCTTACCTCTACTAAGACCCATTCGGAGTCCGGTATGACGTGAGATGCTTCAACTGTGGAACCTGCGGATGTCTCTACCTTGGATGGGTCCAGAGCGGCTGTGCAGGCACTGGCTTCTGAGTGTGTATTCAGGCCTACTGACTTGCATATTAAACAGACGCCATCTTTTTCTTCAAGGCATAAAACTTGAACTATGCCTAGAAAACCGACGCCTAGACCACATGGACAGGCCTCTATGCGTAAAAAACAGATGGCAAGAATGGTTGAAGACCTTACTACTTTAATCAGGGGAAGCCAACCTTCCCCCTCTAAGAGACTTAGGACTGAATTTGCTTATGATACTTCTGACCAGGATTCTGAAATTTCTGTTTTCTCTGACCAGTATTTACCCTTACTTGCCTATGAGTATTCTGATGCAGAGGACTCTATTCCCTCTGCCCCCCCCAGAGGATTTCTCTTTTGGTGAAACCCTGCAAACTCTTAGGGAGCACTTTTGCTCGGAAAGCCAGGATTACTCTGATTCTAAAAAGAGGCTTAGGGATTTCTTACTCCTGCCCCAGTACAGGCCTTTAGCTATGCCTCCTGTACCCAACATTGTTGATGCCTTTTCTGAATCTAGCTTGGCCCCTGACTCTCTACCTCCTGTTCCCAGAACACCTGATAGATATTACAGGGTTCCTGACTCACACAAGTTCCTTTTTAAAAATCCTACTGCGGATCCTGAGACCATTTCACAGAGACCCAAGGGCATCAAGGCTACTACTGCCAAAAATCCTACCCCCTCTGATAGAGACTCAAGGGCGCTGGATAGATGGGGTAAAAAAGTATACACTTCTGCAACTTTGGCCATTAGGGCCTTAAACTGCCAGTTTCATGTGTTAGTATCAGCAGCATATTATTGGATTGCTTAAACAGAAAATGATGTTGATTCCTGACTGTGCTGAAAGTAAGGATTTACAGGATTTGATGCATTCTGCTAAACAGGTTGGAAAACATACTTTGCAATGTGGTTTTGATTCACTAGAGGCATCTTGCAGGTCTGCTGTCACTGGGTCTGTACTTAGAAGGCATGCTTGGCTTAAGGAGCAATATTTGCCAGATCATGTTAAAGCTAGATTTCTGGATGCTCCCTTTAATCAGGACTGCCTGTTTGTCAACAAAGCAGAAGAAGTTGTTAAAAAGATGGAGGAACAAGCTAAATCTATGCAAACTGATTTCCTACAAGTACAACCTCCAAGATTTAGTAGGCATTGTCCCTCTACGAATTGGTCTTTTCCTGCCTCCTCCAGGCCTTCTCAGTCCAAACCCAGAATCAGCAGAAATACCTAGGCTTCAGTCCCAGGGTATGCACAGGACTAAACAGTGGGGGGTCCCCACTTCCAAATCCGTGAGTAGTAAGATTCCCCACATGGTAAACTGTCTCAATGACTTACTTCCAAGCACTTCTCAACTGACTGCTCCTTTAGGGGTAAAGATTGCTCTGCAGGCAAACAACTGGGAACTCATTACCCAGGACAAATGGGTTTTAAATATAGTTTCCCAAGGGTACAGATTTCTCTTCCACACGTTACCATCCCCACAACGGTTTGCTCAGATCTTACCCCAAAATCAGTGGGCAGAGGCTCAAAAGCAAGTACTCTCTCTCTTAAGCATAAAGGCTATTTAAACTGTACCAGAAGAAGAAAAGGGACAATGTTTCTACTCAAGACTTTTCCTGGTATCCAGAAAAGACAACTCTTGGCATCTTATCCTGGACCTTTCCATATTAAACACCTTTTTGGTGATTCCAAAATTCAAGATGCTAACTCTTCACCAGTTACTTCCTATGTTAGGCAAAGATGCCTGGTTGGCAACATTGGATTTAAAAGAAGCCTACCTGCACATCCCAGTCAGGGAATCTTGCAGAAGGTACCTACGCTTCAAAGCAGGCTACATGCACTATCAGTTCTCTGCACTGCCCTTTGGCTTATCTACTGCACCCAGGGTATTCACAAAGTGCCTAGCTCCAGTCATTGCATTTTGCAGGCAAAGAAATATTCAAATATACCCATACCTGAATGATTGTCTAATTCAGGCAGAAAGACAGGACATACTTTTGAATCATCTGGCATTTGTACAAAAGCTGCTAACTTGTCTGGGGTACACCATAAACTTAAATAAATCACATCTTGGTACCCTGTCAACAAATTATATTCCTGGGAGCAAGCTTGAACATAACTTCCCAGATGGCTTTCCTCACACCACAGAAACAAATTCATTTGACAACTTACTTCAAACTAATGGCCACAAAACCTCTGCTACCTGAAAGGCAAATACTGCAAGCCTTGGGGTTCATGGCCACCTGCATTCTACTAATTCCATATGCAAGACTGCATATGAGGAAACCACAGTGGTATCTAAAAAGCCTATGGTGTCAACATTCTCAGGATCTAGAAACAATGATCCCCATCATACCTTGCCTACAGTTAGTGTTTCTTTGGTGGGCAGAGGCCTGCCACCAAAACAAGGGACTACGATTCACTCTACCCCCTGCCGTCCAAACCCTAACAGACGCATCAGACTATGCATGGGGGCTCACCTGGCAGGGATGTGCATTCAAGGCAAATGGAACCCAAGTCAAATGCACCTGAATATCAATCAAAAATAAATGTTAGCTGTACAGAATGCTCTGACAGCCTTCAAGGACCACATTCTTCCAGGACAATTAATGGTAAGGACGGACAACACCACTGTTATGTGGTACATAAGCAAGCAGGGGAGAACCCACTCATATCCCCTCTGCAGACTGGCCATGGCTCTGTGGAACACAGTCTTCAGCTACAAAATGCACCTACAGGCTCATTTCCTGCCAGGCAAGCTAAACTCATTGGCGGACGACCTAAGCAGAAATCTCATGGACCCACACGAATGGAAATTGGAACCAAAGATATTCATGTTGAGAAACAAATGGGGAAGCCTAGAGATAGACCTGTTTGCCTCCCCTCAGAACTAACAATTGGGCAAATTCTGCACAAGGACTCCCCACAGACAAGCTTGGAAAGTGGATGCCCTGTCCTTCACCTGGGAAAACCTCTTAGTTTATGCCTTTCCCCCTCTGCCTCTCCTCTACAAAATTCTACTAAAGATCAAACAGGACAAACCAAGGACAATACTCATTGCACCAGAATGGCCACACCAACCCTGGTACCCCCTCTTGCGCATTGTGTCACTGCTGGAACCATGGCACCTGCCTCAGACCCCTTTCTTGCTGTCCCAGCAGGAGGGCCAGATTCTGCGCCCCCACCTTCAAACCCTAAACCTTGCAGCCTGGCTAATTAGTTGAGCTCTCCATTACCATCCCTCAGTAAGCAAGCGCTGGATGTCATTCTGGAGGCAAGGAGGCCTAGTACTATAAAATCCTATGGTAAAAAGTGGAAAAGATTCTGTTCTTGGAGCCAAACTCAGGGGATGGGCACAACAGTGCCCAGTATACCGCATATTCTTCAATACTTAACAGAGATGCTTTACAAGGACCTTTCCTTCTCTACTATTAAAATTCATGCCTCTGCCATTTCAGCACATTATAATACGGAACCACCCCTCTTCTCTCACCCACTGCTGAAGCAATTCCTCAGAGGGGCCAAACATTTAAGACCACCCAAGAGAGCCCCTACTCCAGCCTGGGACCTTAACTTTGTGTCAGAAAAGCTCACTTTACCTCCCTTTGAGCCAGCTGCAACTGCAGAGTTGAAATTCCTTTCTTGGAAAACAGCCTTCCTTGTAGCCATCACTTCAGCAAGAATAGTGTCTGAATTACAGGCCCTCATGGTAATGAAGACCTTCACCATCTTCGATGCAGACAAGGGTGTACCTTAGGACCAATCCTTCCTTTATGCCCAAGGTGGTATCCAATATGGCCGTTAGTCAGTCCATTCATTTGCCAACCTTCTTTTCTAATCCACAGAATAAAGAACGAATACTGCACTCTCTGGACATGCACAGACAACTTACATTTTATTTGGACATGACTAACCCTCTCAGAAAAACTGAACAGCTGCTAGTGGCCTTTGCTGCAGGGGCAGAGGGGAGGGCCATTTCAAAGCAAACAATTTCTAGATGGATAGGCCATTGCATTAATTTCTGCTATAATCACCATGGAAAACCTACCCCACAGGGGATAAGATCACATTCCACCAGGGCTGCATCTCCTTCAGCCTTTCTCAAAGGTGTTCTTACTAGGGACATCCTAGAAGCTGCTACCTCGAGTTCTGTTCATACCTTCACCAAGCATTACCACTTGCCTATTTTCTCTAAATCCAGAGCTGGTTTTGCCACTGCAGTCTTGCAGGGCCTTATAGCTGGTCCTAATGATCTCTAATTGTCTCCTCCCTTCCTTAGCTTTAGGAAACTACCCAGATGTAATGACTGCAACAGTGAAACACGAAGAACATAGTAAGTTGTGTACACTTACCATAAATGTAGATGTTCGAGTGTATTCACTGTTGCGGTCCTGGTTACCCTCACTCCAGCCCCCTGACTTCTATTTGCTATACCTCAATTCTTGTTTACTGTATTTAAGCTTTCTGGTGTATTTGCTGATAATTGGAGGTGTAACCTTGTATATAATTGCTTCCCATTGTGGGGTCACTTGACATCTGGGGCAAGAACAAGTACAGAACAACGGCTTACTCCTACACCCACATCTGGAAACCTTACAATTAACTCTGTGGGTGATAAAGCCTTAATACCACTCAGACGCCTTTACTCTGTGGACATGCCTCAAGTCCTGCAGGAGACTAGGAAACCTACAACTAGAAAATCTTACCTCTCCAAATGGAAGAGGTTCTCTGTTTGGTGTCTGACTTGGAATCAGAACCCATTAAAGGCACACTCCCACCTATGGTCCCATGCTGTCTGTGTGAATTGCTTATTGCAGGACTAGCATATTCTTCAAAGCCCATTTGGCAGCTATTTCTGCTTGTTTACCACTACATCCTCCTCTAGCTTTGAAGCTAAACAATTCCTCAAAGGTGTCCTTCATATCAGAACCCCCAGGAGACCAGTTGCTCCACCTTGGGACCTCATCTTTTGTACTAGAAAATTTGACTCGAGCAACTTTCGAACCTGCTTCCTCTAGTTCTCTCAAACACTGCACCTGGAAACAAACCTCCTGGTGGCCATTACCTCTGCCAGGCGGGTCTCAGATTACAAGCCGTTATGGCTTTTTCCCCCTTCTTGTCTTTCCACAAAGGCAGTGTGTCCCTGTGGACCAATCCCTCTTTCATGCCAAAGGTTGTCAGTGAACTGTCCGTAAATCAGGCAATTCATCTGCCAACTTTCTTTCCCTCTTCCCAGAACAGTAGTGAGAGGATCCTTCAGACTCTAGATGTGCACAGACAGCTTAGGTTTTACCTGCATAAGACTAAACCCTTTAGGAAAACAGACCAATTATTTGTGCTTTTCCATCCCAGGGCTCTGGGGTTGCCTGTATTTAAACAGACCATCTCTAAGTGGATTTACAGATCTGTTGCCTTTTGCTACACCCACCATGGTAAGGTTCTCCCTACCTCAGTCAAAAGCCCACTTTACCAGGACAGTATCTTCTTCAGAGGCCTTCCTCAGGGGTTTGGATACCAGCTGTATCCTAGAGGCCACTACGTGGACTTCTGTCCATACTTTCATCGTACACTATAATCTGGATTCCATCTAGATCCAGCGCTGTGTTCGCCAGGGGCATTCTTCATGGCTTCATTGAAAATTCCACTGCCCTTTCCTCATGAGCTTTTGTAATCTCCCTCAAGTCAAGAATACTGCAACTGAAGAATAGGACATAGTTTAGCTGTGTAAGAATTTACCATAAAGATAGATGTCCTTCTCTTCTCTGTTGCAGTATTCCAACCCTCTCTCCTTTCCCCCACTTTGCTTTCTTGGATGTACTGATACTCATTCCCTTGGACTGTCTCTCTGGCTAGGGCCTAATTTCTGAGGGTGGTGCGCATGTACGTCTCTTTTATGACTGATGTCTGCTAACGGCCAACATCAGACGTACCGCGCGCCTTAGGTAGTAAAAGACTGTGGTATACTGGCCATCAGGTTGTCACCTTGGCAGGCAACTCCCTTAAGTCAGGAATACTGCAACAGAGAAGATAAGGGCATCTATCATTATGGTAAGTTCTTACACAACTAAACTTTTTTTCAAAAAGTAATGCTGTCTTTTGACTTTGACAGGTGTGGTTTCTCTTTGTGAAGTTTCATCTCATTCACCCCCTTGCGTGCTAGACCTCGCTCCTGATCTACTTTTCTCACCCATCGGGGATACCTCATATGGAAATTCAAGCCTTCAAGCTGACTGCATGTTTTTTTCTAGTTCCAGTGATTGCTTCACAGTCAGACTCTCTTCTCAAGTCCCTCACATTTTCTTTCTTTCCTTTTATTTATTGTCATTTGTTAACAGGGTTAGTCCAACTGGGCTTTTGGCCCTTTTTCAGTGGAGACCCAAGGAGAAAAGCTCTAGAAAATTGCATAATACTACATTGATTCTATGCAGAAGTATAGTACTAACATAGATGAAGGATTTACAAAGCTGTTAATAATAAAGTTGAGTACAGAAAAGAACAATTACAAAGATGTTAATACATAAAGTTCTATCATCAACATTTTTTTTAAACACCTTTATTAAATTATCACTTGTGGTACAGGCAAACTTACATGTACATAAAAGTAATCAAATCATGTCAACAAGTTCACATTTACAAACATTATATATTACATATATTGTTCTGTACCATATCATCAAATCACCTTTACAGAAACTGTTCACTTCCTGCCTTTTTTTAAACCTCATTCCACCTCCAAAATATTTTCCTGCATGTATTGTTCCCACAATTTCCATTTTTTTGTGTGTAATTTACTCCTACCTTTTTATAGAGATCCCACTTCCTGTTCTCTTACCTGTGTTACAATATTCATGATTTAAAGTGTAGTTTTCCATTTTCTAGTAATAGCATTTTTGGAAACCACCAGAATTAAACTCGGCACGGCCTTACTTATGTCTAGGTAATTCTAGCTTAAAAAAATATTTCCTTAGTTGCACTCATTTGCTAACCCAGTAATCTGAAGTAGGATATTCATTTGTCTGCAACCTGTGGGTTATGGATCCGACATCGGATCCGAACCGGCATGGTTTTCCAGCTATGGATCCAAGCTCTCAGCTCCTCCCCTCACCCATAATGCCCTGCTCTACCCTCATGACCTCAGATCTCGTTTGCCGCGCATGGTGACTGGATTGGTTTCTATAGCTCTCAGCTAAGTGCTAGTTTTTCTAACTGTTAATACAGAGTTTTGAAGTTTTTTATTCATTTTTGTGTGAAAGTTTAGGTATTCCTCTTGATATTTTACTTTAGAGTTAATTTAAGTATTTTTTTTCCCTCCCCTCGCTGTTGGCGTAGTGTGTGTGTGTTGGGCCTGTGTGTGTATTTTGTTTTAGTTACTTTAGTTAGTAGCTTGTTTATAGATTGGGATGGCTGAACAGCCCAAATCTATACCGAGTGTGGCCATAAGCTTTCCCCGGCTGATGGCCACACTGTGTAAAGAGCCTGGGGTTGAACACCTCACATCTGGATGCTCCATTTGTGCAGGGTTCAACCCCAGGACACTGAAGGAGCGGAGGTCCAAGCTTGTCTTGGCGGGCCTTTTACCGCCGGACTCGGCTCGACCTCCGCTCCTTCGGGAGTAACCGTGGTTTCGTTCTTCCTCCGTGGCACCCCTCCTCCTACTGGGACTCAATCTCCCGCTTCTGGGGAGGAGAGGGATGCTAGGAAAAGGACCGGAGGGAGGAGCACCACAAGCGCGGGCCGAGACCTCTGTTTCGCCCCGCCAGCCAAGCTGGCTTCTCCCGGCTCCGTCGGCTCGGTCTCCTCCTTCGGCCCGGTCCCCAGTGTGCTTTTCACCGGGTCCTGAGGAGGAGGAGACCCGATCTCCGTCGAGGCTATCGAGGAGGCACTCCAGGCCTACCTCGGTAGCCTCGTCGAGATCTACATATAGCCTTTCGGATGCTGATCTGGACCGGATGATGAGAAGATTCATCCAAGCCCAGATGCAGATGGGAGTGCTCTTGCCTCCCCACCCCTCTGGGGGGGAGCTCAACACCCTTTTTCCAACCTATTGCTCCTTCTCCGACCCGCTATCCGGGTTCGGAGCAGCTGGAGCCGAGCAGCTGAGCGGGGTGGGTCGCCGATAGTACTTGGTACTTCGGATCCGACCCTGCCCTCGAGTGCATCGGATCCGACCTCTCGGAGCCTGGATCCGAGCCTCGGATCCGGGGGGATCAGTGCTCCTTCGGCGCCGTCTGTGTCGGAGCACACTGTCCTTCGGATCCGAGCGCCGCACCGCCCGATCCACTCTTCGATCCGAGGGGAGCCGATTGTCGGATCCTTTGGTCGAGGTCGGCCCCTTCGGCTTGATGTAGTGGAGAGGGCCCTGTTGAGGGTCTCCGGACCCCGGCACTTGTTCGGCTCCGTCCGCTCCCTCTGCACTGGGCCAGGCTTCCACCATCCGCCCCTGGGACAGCCCGCTTCTGTGCCCCAAGTTGCTCCAATGGAACAAGTTGCTGCTTGGGACTCCTCTGACAGCCCCCAGAGGATGTCCTCAAGCATACGTGCAAAAGGAGGCACATTGACTCCCCCGAGTCTCTCACAGAAGACACGGATTTGGAGGAAGGGGAAGGCTCCCCACGGTCACCCCCCGAGGATGTCTCATTTGGAGACATCATGGAAATGCTCCGTATAAGGGGGGGGTGGTCTGCCCCAAGTCTTCCTCGGACGAGTCCGTGTTCTTGGAGGCATTTGAAGCGGGCCCGTCTACCTCTTGGGTGTCCCCTCCTGCCGACCCCTGGTGGACCTCATTACCACCAGGGCGTGGAAGGAACCGGACACCGTGGAGCCAATTCCTAAGAGGCCCGATAGGATCCTTAGCCCACCGTCCGACCGTGCCCATTGGAGTAAGGGGCCTCCGGTAGATGCCATGTTGACGGCGGCGGCCACTAAGAGGGAACTGGCTCAGGAGAGTCCTTCAGTCCATCCCCCGAGCAAGGAGTCTCAGATGATGGACCGCTTGGGGAAGCGGATGTTTAGTTCAGCGACCTTCGTAAGGGCTGAACTACTTGGCACATGTCATTAGGATGCAGTGAGATCTCATTAAAGAATATGCTGCATCTCCCCCAGAGTCCATTTCGGAGGAGGACAGAGTTCTGCACTCCACCCGTATGGCCACTCTTAGGTCAGTTACTAATACCTCTATGCGGCTACTCTCCCACGCTACGGAAGGCGCCGCTAGAGCTGCGGGACGGGCCTAGTCACTAGACGCCAGGCCTGGCTCCTGCATTTTTCTGAGCCCTTCAAAGCGTCATTTGCGACGCCCCTTTGATGGTTCTGCTCTCTTTGGCAAAACCGTTCGCGAGACGTTGACCCAGAGCGAGAAGGACGGAAGACGCTGTCTGCCGTCGGAATCCGCTTCTCTGCACCCCAGAGGCCCTACTCTAGGAACCAAAAGGGTCAGAAGAAGATGTGGTTCGAAGTCGCAGCAGTCCCAGCCTGCTCGGACAACCAGTCCTTCCGTGGCAGAGGAGGACAGGGAGGACGCCACCTTAGAGGCAGAGATGCTCCCAGAAACGTCCGCTCCAGGGGACCTTTCGCTGAACGCCCAAGCAGCAATCCTGAGGGTTGCCCGACTGCTCCACTCTGGAGGCAGTCGGGGACGCTGGGCACCTAGCGGCATGGGAGTCCATAACATCAGACCGCTGGGTTCTCCAAATCATATCCAGAGGATATCGCATCCCTTTCCTTCACCTTCCAAAGTTGAAGTCCCTCCCAGACGTCCCACCCGGTCAACGGGAGGCCGCTTTGGCAGAAATTGGCCATCTGCTAAAGAAAAGAGCCATCCAGCCCGTCCCCAGACCAGATCGGATCAGGGTTCTACTCCAGGTTCTTTTAGTGCCAAAGAAGACGGGGAACTAAGACCAATCCTAGACCTCTCTCTCTTGAATCTGGCAGTCCCCAAAGAAAAATTCAGAATGGTCACTCTGCAATCTATTCTCCCCCTTCTGGGAGAAAATCACTGGATGTGCTCGATAGACCTCAAGGACGCGTACTACCACATCCTGATGGACAGGCGCTCCAGGAGGTTCCTCCGCTTCCGGCTGGGAGCCAGTCACTACCAGTTCCGGGTCCTTCCCTTTGGTCTCACCACAGCCCCCAGGGTGTTCACCAAAGTATTAGCAGTGGTAGCGGCCCACCTGAGGCTTCAGGGTGTGCAGGTGTTTCCCTACCTGTTCGACTGGCTTCTTACCGCCCCAACAAGGCATCTACTTTTATTGGCGCGAGACTCCTTTCTCCATCTTGCTCCTTTTCTGGGCATCACAATAAATACAAAGAAATCCAACCTGGCGCCCACACAGCTCTTAGATTTTATAGGGGCCAGGCTAGACACAAGGAGTTTACGAGCCTTCCTCACTGCGGACAGAGTTCAAAATCTGCAGCTCCAGGTGCGGGCCATTCTCCACTCAAGTTCTGTTCCGGCTGAGTTGGTCCTGAGGGCTCTAGGGTCCATGGCATCTGCTATAGCACTTCTTCCTCTTGCCAGGCTCAATATGCGCATTCTACAGTGGACGCTCTTAGTACAGTGGTCATACCTTGCTCTCCCATGCATCATCCCCTTGCGAACAGCAAGGCTTGCAAGCGGTGCCTCTTCTGGTGGCTTCACTCCCGGATCTCCACAGGCGCCCATTTTGTGCTTCTCCCTCGCCACGGTGACCACGGACGCCTCCGCCTCGGGTGGGGGCACTTTGGGCCGGACCGCCCAAGGCACGTGGGACGATTCAGAGACCTTACTGCATATCAATGTTCTAGAGATGAGAGCAGTGCTCTTAGCGTTGCTAGCACTTCAGGACTTTCTTCCCTTGGGAACAATTGCGATTCAATCGGACAACATGTCTGTGGTCTGGTACATCAACAAGCAAGGGGAACAAGGTCTTACCCTCTTTGTCGAGAAGCCATGAGAGTTTGGGAATGGGCAATCTCCACCAACCGCTTTCTAATAGCAACGCACATTCCGGTCGGTCCAACATCCTAGCGGACAAGCTCAGTCGCACCATTCTGACCCCTTACGGTGGTCTCTCAATTGTCGAGTAGCGAACGCATATTCGCACGGTGGGGAACCCTTCATGCGATCTTTTGCCTCTCCTCAAACACCAAGTGCGACAGTTTTTCGCTCTGATACCTCCTCCGGAGGTTCCCAAGAGACGCTCTGGTGCATGCTTGGCCACCCGGTCTTCTGTATGCTTATCCACCCTTGCCTCTGATGCTCCAAGTTCTTCAGAAAGCCTCTCGGGTGGGTTGCAGAATGATTCTCATTGCTCCGTTTTGGCCTCGACAGATCTGGTTCCCCTTCCTAAGGTCTCACTCGGTGAATCCTCCTTGGATTCTAGATCCCAACTCGGATCTAATATCCCATCCAGCCTGCATTCGTCCGCCGAATCTGGACAACCTGAAGCTGACCGCTTGGCTGCGCCAGTTCCACTCTTGATCAGGACTCCCGTATTTCGTCACCTGTTAAGGCAATTTTGGTGGCAGCTCATAAACCATCCACTAGAAAGGTTTACAAGCAAGTGGAAACGTTTTCTTTGTGGGCGGCAAGGCCTGAATCCCTTCACGGTTCCTCTTCCATTAGTGCTTGACTTTCTAACCACTCTCTTTAACGATGGTGCCAGCAGTTCCACAGTCAAAGTACAACTGGCGGCAATTTCTCATTATCACATTGGCCATGACTCTAATCCTCTTATGTCAGCCAAATTGTGTAAAATTTTTCTTAAAGGTACTTTTCTTCTCAGGCCCCTATAAAACAAGCGGTTCCTCCTTGGGACCTCTCTCTGGTTCTACAGGCCTTGACCGCCTTCGAGCCAGCTGCTACGGTGGATCTCAAATTCTTGTCCTACAAGACAGCCTTTTGGTAGCCATTACATCGCCAAGAGAGTTTCTGAGCTTCAAGCATTATCAGCTAAACCTCCTTACTTGGTATTTCATCCGGACCGTGTCTACCTCAGGACCAACCCGTCCTTTCTTCCTAAAGTCGCTTCTGAAGCAAACATCAATCAGTCCATTAACCTCCCTGTTTTCTTCCCTAAATATGAAAACAAAGGTGAATATAAGCTCCATTCATTAGATGTTCACAGGCAACTTAGATTTTATCTGAACAGGACGGCTGGTCATAGGCAATCCGACCAGTTGTTTATTTCCTTTGCAAAATTCAATTTGGGCAAGCCAATTTCTAAAGTTTCTCTGTCCTGCTGGATTTCACAGTGCATCTTATTGGCTTATCAAGCTTCAGGAAGGCCCGCACCGGAGGGTGTTCATGCCCATTCAACCCGGTCAGTACCTACCTCGGCAGCCTTCAAGGCTAGGATTCCTCTAGATGATATTTGTGCAGCAGCCACGTGGGCTTCATCTCATACTTTTATTTCCCACTATAAGTTGGATCTTGCATCTAGGGGTAGAGCATCCTTTGGCTCATGTGCTCCGGAGTATCCTTCCATGATGGCCGCCCAAGATTCAGGTAGCTGGGGACTCTGTCCCACAGGTTGCAGACAAATGAATATCCTACTTCAGATTTAGAAGTTATGTACTCACCATAACGTTCCATGTGAGTAGGTGTATTCATTTGTCTGCAACCATCCCACCCTCCTATCCCCCTGGCCTTTCAGTTTCCTGCATATTCTATGTTACCCTTTTCAGGGTGTTGTTGCTTTGGCAAACTCGATCTGAGGTCATGAGGGTAGAGCAGGGCATTATGGGTGAGGGGAGGAGCTGAGAGCTTGGATCCATAGCTGGAAAACCATGCCGGTTCGGATCCGATGTCGGATCCATAACCCACAGGTTGCAGACAAATGAATACACCTACTCAGATGGAACGTTATGGTGAGTACATAACTTCTAATTCCTGACAGAGTACTCCTGTAGTTTTTTTTAATTTATTATTTTTTTTTTATTTAAAGAATGCTAATTCATTATACTCTGAGTACATATGATCCGACTTACCTTTTTCTCCCTATTACACCTCCAACATTTGGCATCTACCTGAGGAAAAATTCTTTGGAGTCTGCTTAACATATAAAAGTATCTCTGCAAACATTTACAGGTAAAAATCCTAAATCTTCTCAACTTTGTTGCATATTTGGGAGCCATCCATATGTCCTCACATTGTTTCTTTGTGAATTGCTTGTCTAATCTCACTTTTTTGTCAATATTTTATATGCCATACTAATATCCCTTTTTCAACAGCAACTTCTGTATTAGATTCAATTAAAAACTCAGCCTTTGTGGGTTTTTCATTTGCTATTCCCCTATACCTTTCCCTTTGTATATACTCCGATAGCAATCCCTGATAGGGAAGGCAGTCACTAGCTTGCAATCCAAATGTCTTCTTGGCCTCTTGATTCTATTTTTGCCTCTCTAATCATTTGATCTGGAGTAGGGACTTCATTTGTCAGCAACCTGTGGGTCTTGGATCCGATATCGGATCCGAGCCGACAACTTGTAGCATAGCTATGGATCCGAGCTCCATCTCCTCCCCTCACCCATAATCCCCTGCCAATCTCCTATGACCTCAGATCTAGTTTGCCGCGCTTGAGTGTGTAGCTAGATTTTAGAGCTCCTAGCGTTGTCTTAACAGATAAGTGAATTCTTCCTTTTTTTTATCAAACTTTGTATTTGTAATTTGTGTGAGTGGTTAGGTTCCTATCTAGTTTAATTTTTTTTGGTTTTCACCCTCCCCTCGCTGGTTGTTAGTGTGTCTGTGTTTGGGGCCTGGTGTGCTTGTGTAGTGTACTTTAGTTTTGGGTATGGCAGAGGCCCCAAAACCTATTTTTTCTAAATGCACTGTGTGGCCATAAGCTATCTCCGGCTGATGGCCACACTTGGTGTGTTCGGTGCCTTGGGGTTGAACACCTCTCTTCAGGATGTACCATTTGTGCAGCGTTCACCCCCAGAGCACTGAAAGAGCAGAGGTCGAAGCTTGTCCTGGCGGGTCTTTTGCCTCCGGATTCGGCTTCGGCCTCCGCTTCTCCCGTGGCACCTCCTCAGCCTGTGGTGGTAGCCACTTCTGCCCCACCTTCCCCCGGCCGGGATTCAAACTCCCACTAAAGCGCCGGAGGACAGGGAGGCCAGGAGGGAGAAACGGAGGGAGAAGCACCACAAACGGCGGGCCGAGGCCTCCGCTTCGGCCCCCCCCTGGTTAAGCAGGCTTCTCCCTCCACGGCTTCCAGGTCTCCTCCTCCTCGGCTCCGATCTCCTTGCTTCTCCCCAGGACCCGAGGAGGAGGAGACCCGATCTCCGTCGAGGTCATCGAGGCGGCACTCCAGGCCTGCCTCGGTGGCCTCTTCGAGATCTACATACAGCCTGTCAGATGCAGACTTGGACCGGATGATGCGAAGGTTCATCCAGGCCCAGCTGCAGATGGGATTGCTCTTGCCTGGAGCTCAACCCGTTTCTTTGCTCCGATTGCTCCTTCTCCGACCCGCTTTCCGGGTTCGGAGCGTTCGGAGCTGGGCAGCGTTGGAGCCGGGGGTGGTTCGGCGCCGACAGTACTGGGTACTTCGGATCCGACCCTGCCCTCGAGTTTGTCGGTTCCATCTTCGGATCCGACCTCTCGGAGCTGTGGGCTGAGCTTCGGATCCGAGGGTTTCAGTGTGCCTTCGGCTCCGTCCAGGTCGGAGCACATTGGTCCCTTGGATCCAACGGTCTCGGCGCCGGTTCCGATCCCTTCATTGGATCCGAGTGGGAGTCGACTTTTGGAGCCCAGGGAGAGCGGCTCCCCCTCGGCCTTCGATGCAGTGGAGAGGGCTCTGTCGAGAGCATCCAGACCCCCGGCCCTTGCCTCGGCTCCACCCTGCACTCCCTCTCTGCTGGGTCAGGCTTCCATCACCCAGCCACAGGGACAGTCTGCTTCAATGTCCCAGATTGTTCCATTGGAATAAGATATTGCTGGCGAGACTTCCTCGGACAGCCCCTCCGAGGAAGTGCCTCGCAAGCACAAGTGTGTAAGAGGAGGCACGTGGACTCCCCCGAGTCCTTAACAGAGGACACAGACTTGAATGAAGGGGAAGGCTCCCCAAGGTCACCCCCGGAGGATGTCTCCTTTGGCGACATCATGGAAATGCTTAGGATCAGAGGTGGGTGGTCTGCCCCCAAGGCTTCCTCTGATGAGGCCGTGTTCCTGGAGGCATTTGAAGCAGGCCCATCTACCTCTTGGGTGTCCCCTCCGGCCGACCCCCTGGTGGACCTTATTACCACCAGGGCGTGGAAGGAGCCAGACACTGTGGAGCCAGTCCATAAATGCCCGGACAGGATACTGAACCCCCCCCCCCTGCAGACCGGTTCCACTGGAGCAAGGGTCCCTCCGTAGATGCCATGTTGACGGCGGCAGCCACGAAGAGGGAACTAGCTCAGGAGATCCCCTCGGTCCATCCACCGAGCAAGGAGTCCCGCTCGATGGATCGCCTTGGGAAGTGGGTTTTTAGTTCAGCGACCTTCTCTGTAAGGCCTCTGAACTATATGGCACATGTCATCAGGATGCAGCGGGATCTTGTCAAAGAATACGCTGCTCCCCCCCTGAGTCCATGTCGGCGGAGGACAAGCAGTTGTACTGCACTCGAATGGCCACTCTAAAGTCCATCTCCAATACCTCTATGCGGCTTTTGTCCCACGCTACTGAGGGAGCCGCTAGAGCTAGCGGAGCGAGCCTTGTCATGAGACGTCAGGCCTGGCTCCGGCATTGTGACTTCGTGGAGCCCTTTAAGGCGTCCTTTGCGAATGCCCCTTTTGATGGTTCTGCTTTGTTTGGCAAGACCGTTCGCGAAACACTGGTCCAGAGCGAGAAGGACGGGAAGACGTTGTCTGCCATCGGAGTCTGCTTCTCTGCTCCCCAGAGGTCCTCCTCGAAGAACCAAAAGGGACAGAAGAAGATGTGGTTCCGGAAATCGCAACGTTCCCAACCTACTCCGGACAACCAGGCCTTCCGTGGCAGAGGAGGACAGGGAGGACGCCGCCCTAGGGGCCCTGAAGAACTTTGGGTCCAGAGAATCTTTCTCTGATAGGCCCATGCAGCAGCCCTGAAGGGTTGCCCGACTGCTCTGCTCTGGAGGCAGTCGGGGGGGCGTTTCTCGAGGCATCTGGCGGCATGGGAGTCCATCACGTCAGACTGCTGGGTGCTTCGTATCATATCCAGAGGCTACAAAATTCCAATGTATCATGTCCCCAAACTCAGGAGCCTCCTCGGTGTTCCACCCGATCAGAGGGAGGCTGCAGCTGCAGAAATCCAGCAGCTGTTAAAAAAGAAGCCATCCAACCCATCCCCCAAGACCAGCTCGGATTAGGGTTCTACTCCAGGTTCTTTCTGGTGCCAAAAAAGACGGGGGACTTGAGACCAATTCTAGATCTTTCCCTCTTGAACCTGTCGGTAACCAAGGAAAAATTCCGAATAGTCACTCTTCAATCCATTCTCCCCCTCTTACGGGAGAATGATTGGATGTGCTCTATAGACCTCAAGGATGCGTACTACCACATTCTAATGGACAGACGATCCAGGAGGTTTCTCCGCTTCCGTCTGGGAGCCAGTCATTATCAGTTCAGGGTCCTTCCCTTTGCCCTCACCACAGCCCCCAGGGTGTTCACCAAATTTTTAGCAGTGATAGCGGACCACCTAAGACTCCAGGGAATGCAGGTCTTTCCGTACCTGGACGACTGGCTTCTAACCGCCCCAACAAGGCATCTACTCTGCTCAGCCAGAGATTACTTTCTCCGCCTAGCCCCCCAGTTAGGCATCACAATCAATGTGGACAAATCTTCCCTTGCTCCAACACAAGTAATAAAGTTTATAGGGGCCAGATTAGATACCAGGGATCTATCAGTCTTTCTGACTTCCGAATGACTACAGCATCTAAGATTGCATGTGCGGGCCATCCTACAATCGGAAGCTCCACCGGCGGAATTGGTCCTGAGGGCGCTGGGCTCCATGGCGGCTGCAATAACGCTTCTTCCATGTGCTCGCCTAAATATGAGGGTACTGCAGTGGACCCTTCAAGTTCAATGGTCCTTCCAATCTCTTCCTCTCTGCCACCATATCTCTATCAGCAAGGTTTGCAGGAGGGCCCTGTTATGGTGGCTCCAATCCCCAGACCTCCATATAAGCCGGCCCTTCTGCACTCCTCCCCTCTCGCCACGGTGACCACGGATGCCTCTCGCCTCGGGTGGGGGGGGGCATTACACGGGCAGGACAGTCCAAGGCACATGGAACGACACAGGGACCTCCTTGCATATCAACATTCTGGAGATGAGAGCGGTGCTGTTGGCGTTGCAGGCTCTTCAGAATCTCCTCCCCATAGGAACGATTGCAATTCAGTCAGACAAAACATGTCTGTTTGGTACATCAACAAACAGGGTGGAACCAGATCCTACCCCTTATGCCAAGAAGCCATGAGAGTGTGGGAATGGGCAATTTCCACCAACCGCTTTCTGATCGCAATGCACATTCCGGGGCGGGCCAACATTCTGGTGGACAAACTCAGCCGCACCATTCTTTCCCCTTACGGGTGTTCTCTCAACCCACTAGTAGCGAAGCAGATATTCGCAAAATGGGGGCATCCCTGCTGCGATCTCTTTGCCTCTCCCTTAAATACGAAATGCAACAGCTTCTTCGCTCTGATTCCCCCACCAGGGGAAGCCCCGAGAGACGCTCTGGTGCATGTTTGGCCGCCCGGTCTACTCTATGCCTACCCTCCTTTACCCCTGATGCTAAAGCTCTTACAGAAAGCCTTGCAGTTGGGGAGCAGAATGATCCTCATTGCCCCATTCTGGCTTCGGCAAACTTGGTTCCCTTACCTGTGGTCTCATCTAGTGAATCCTCCTTGGATTCTGGATCGCACTCCGGATCTAATCTCCCATCCATCGGAATTACAGACCCCGAATCTAGTCAACCTGAAGCTGACAGCTTGGTTGCTCCAGTTCCACTCTTAGTCAGGACTCCCAGCATCTCTTCACCAGTCAAAGCCATCCTGGTGGCAGCACATAAGCCTTCCACCAGAAAAATATACCGCAGTAAATGGAGACGCTTTTCTGTCTGGGCGGAACATCATAATCTGGATCCCTTCACTGCCCCTCTACCGTCCGTACTAGATTTTCTATCAGGACTCTTTCAGCAAGGAGCTAGTTGTTCGACAGTCAAGGTACAGTTGGCAGCCATCTCCCATTACCATGTGGGACATGAGACAGGTCCTTTGATGTCAGCTAAATTGTGCAAAACATTTCTCAAGGGCACCTTTCTACTCAGGCCCCCTATCAAAGAAGCTGTACCCCCTTGGGATCTTTCTCTAGTCCTTCAAGCCTTGACCACTCCTCCCTTTGAACCAGCTGCAACGGTCAATTCCAAATATTTGTCCTGGAAAACAGCATTCCTGGTAGCCATCACTTCAGCCAAGAGGGTGTCGGAACTCCAAGCCCTTTCCGTAAAGCCTCCTTACTTGGTCTTCCATCCGGACAGAGTGTACCTCAGGACCAATCCTTCCTTTCTTCCCAAGGTGGCATCAGAAATAAATATCAATAAGTCCATCAACTTACCGGTTTTCTTCCCTAAGTATCAAAATAAAGGAGAGTACAAGCTGCATTCATTAGATGTACACAGGCAGCTGCGTTTCTATATTCATAGGACAGCTGGTCACAAACAATCTGATCAGCTGTTTGTCTCCTTTGTTAAATTCAGTTTGGGTAAATTCGTTTCAAAGATTACCTCGTCACGTTGGATTTCCCAATGTATTCTTCTGGCCTACCAAGCTTCCGGGAGGCTCGCACCTGAGGGAGTCCGTGCGCATTCCACTCGCTCCATCTCTACTTCTGCTGCCTTTAAATCTAGAGTGCCATTGGATGATATTTGTTCAGCAACTACTTGGGCCTCATCTCATACTTTTATTAACCACTACAAACTGGGCGTAATTTCTAGAGGGAGAGCATCCTTTGGCTCCGCAGTGCTCCGGAACATCCTTCCATGATGGCCGCCCAAGATTCAGGTAGCTGGGGACCCTGTCCCACAGGTTGCTGACAAATGAAGTCCCTACTCCAGATTAAGAAGTTATGTACTCACCATAACGTTCCATCTGAGTAGGTGGCTTCATTTGTCTGCAACCATCCCCCCTTCCTTCCCCCTGGCCTTCAGAATTTGGTCCTGTTATATTATTCTGTCTATTATGCTTGTTGGAATACCTTTTCAGGTATCCATAGAGGGCAAACTTGATCTGAGGTCGTAGGAGGTTGGCAGGGGATTATGGGTGAGGGGAGGAGCTAGGAGCTCGGATCCATAGCTATGCTACAAGTTGCCGGCTCGGATCCGATATAGGATCCAAGACCCACAGGTTGCAGACAAATGAAGCCACCTACTCAGATGGAACGTTATGGTGAGTACGTAACTTCTCATTTCCCTACCTTGACTTAATTGCCAGTTTCCTCCAGTAAATTCCAGCCCTGTCTTGCTTGTTCTCTGTACCCTGTAATTGTAGTCATCCCTAGCTACAGAATCTCCTTCTCCATTCCCTTGTTTGCTTAGTTCTTCGTATACTTTCTACTACGTTGAGTAAAATATATGACTTTTCTTGAGGCTCTGCATCCAAAATCCCACACTTTACTTATTTCTTGAATTACCCCCTACGTCGTCGTCATCATCCCTTTCCATGTTGAATTGTAGCTTTCTGTTTGTGTTTTGTACAAGTCTTAACTTTGTACCTGTAGGATTACCTGATCTGACAGAATATTTTAAACTTCCTTGTTCTTTTGAGGGAATCACTTATCCCACTTGACTCTTGCACTCTTCTCCTCCCAGGTAAAATCATTCAACTCTGCATTAATTACTATCCACAATTTTTTCCTCTGGTGAATAAAAATATGCCTCACTGTGTATAAAACTTAAAGGACTAAAACAGTTTTTACTGTTTGCATCTTGCTATCTATATCCTTAGGCAAGAGCTTCCAGTTTATCAGTTTAATATTAGCTTCTGTTTAGGCTCTTCCCACATATTCTTGGCTGCCTTAACAGAATCTTTTTTTAACCCATACTCCTAAATACTTAATTTTATCACATCCCCATACCCAGTATGAGTATTGCTGAACCAGTTCATGTGTGGCTACATAGTTTATCGCTATAGCCTATGTTTTTTTACCTTCGTTAATTTTATATCCCCCACAAAACTAGAACAGTTTCAGAATGTTCCCCAGCACTGACATGTCCTTTTCTGGTTCCATCAGATACAAAATAATGTCATCTGGAAATAAAGCCAAGTTTCTTGAATACCATGCCAGTTCTATCCAGCTGATTTCCAATTTGTCTTCCAACTGCTCTACGCTCCTAACCCGCAGACTTGCTGCTGGTAACTCTCTATTACAGAAGCAACGGAACCACACCAAGTTTCAGGAGTCCATCATCGCCCACACATACCAGCTAATCAATGTATGCTCTACTCTTAATTACTACACTTTTTAAATGTTTTCTACAAAAGGCTCCTCTTACATTACCAGAACCGCCTAATACCTTTCTCCTTCCCCGTCTTGTTTGTTTTTCAGACACCTGCCCTCTTCTCTAGGCTATATGGCTTTGTTTGTTTTCCTTCTCTGTTATACGTCTTGCTAGTCCTGAGTCATAACTTGCCCATACTGTATGTACTCTTGTACTTGATTAATCTACTACATATTATTATATTATTAGTCCTTTGCATATTTCTATGTTTAACGTGCATCACAGTTGCATACGTTTCAGCCTTAACATATCAACTTACTCTGTGTAATAAATGTACCTATTTTTCTCTCGCTTAGCTGTAGTACTGTAACACTTTGCCTAACTCTGACACAGCTTTCTAGTTAGCCGCCGTAAACATGCTAACCTCTGGCTATTTTATGTTTTCCTTACTTTCCATTGTTGCTCACTATAACCAATTCCTGCTCAAGCCACCTTTAAACTAATTGTTCTCTTGGCAAGCAGCTCCGACCTGATCCAGCCTGCTCCGTTCGGGTTCACTCCGCTGCCCTACCCTACCCCTGTTCCAATCCACTGCAGGTAAAAAACTCAGTACACTGTACTCCTATCTCATCTCCATTCTGCTACAAAGTGGAGACGCTCTTTAACCCAGGACCTTCCACTATCCCTAACGCCAGTGTCTGTCCAAAGAGCTTAAACATAGTAACACTTATCCTCTGAAGTCTTTGCAATAAAATAACCCCACTACATACCTGGATAGACAAAAATAAACCTGTTATACTAGCCCTAACAGAAACATGGTTACACCCAAACATAAGACAGTGAAATAATGCCCCTAATTTTGCCATAGCCAGACTAGTGAGATTTAAAAAAGAAAGGTAGGGGGTATCCCTACTATATCCTACCACACTTAGCAGCAGACCTTACACTAGTAACGTACCCAATTTTTCTCATGCTGAACTACTAATATCCTTCATAAACCTTAACAAAACCAAACAAATCTGTATTATAGTACTATATATTCCCCCAGGACACACTATTACCAGTCCTTGAAGATATCCTATCCTATTCTGGGCCTCCCAAACAATCAAACATAAGACTGTCATCCTAGGAGATGTGAATATAGACTGGCAAACTACTGCATTGGACTCCCCCACAACTAGTATTAACCTCTATGGATTTTCACAACTCATTAAAAGCCCGACTAGGTATAATAAATCACATCCAACCATTTTTTTTCTGCCACAGGCATCCTTTCTATTTCCCTCATTGACCATCTGCCCACGTTTGCCATTAGAGCCAATATTCACCAACCCAAAAAACATACTGTGAACCCAGTCCAAAACCTAATTTCAGTCAACAAATATTTAATGGTCTACTAAACAAAATAAATTGGACACCTCTAAAACTTCTTCCTCTTGATGAAGCCATACCTTACTGCAGTATCACCTTTCTAAAAATAGTTGGTACCCTAGCCCCTGTAAGTACTAAAAGGATTAAAAAGAATAAACTGCTCCATGGCTAACCAACAAATGTGAAAACTTATAAAACAACCTGGGACACCTGGAAGCAAAATAAAAGTGAGGAAAATTTCATCCACTTTAAACTCCGCAACAACGTAAAAAAGTTAGGGAACAAAGGTGAAAAATTTTACTACTCCCACCTTCAAAATGAAGACAAAACCATTCCCAAAAAATTGCAACTCCATATCAACCCTACTTAACCCAGGTACAAATAAAGAACGCTTCTCATTACCAGATACCCCTCCATGTCTTGCAGCTGAAAACTTCAGCAAGCACTTCATAAAATCTGTAGCAGACCTATTGGCGCACACACCTAAAACCAGACTCTCCCACTCCACTATCATTTATACCACCAATAGTTTCTCTCCAGCCAACTACAATCCTATCCAGTACAACAGACATAGTCAATAATGACAACTCAACTGCTTTCTCATTTCAGCCCATACCTGCAACTACGATAAAAAGACTACTGCTACAACTAAAACCCTGTTCCACCTCAGCAGATAGTCAGCTACCACAATACATTAAAAAAGCCACTGAATCCATTGCCTATCCAATCATATCCTAATCAGTAGCTTTATATCCGAATCACTAGTTCCTAGCATATGGAAAATATCCCGTATCCACCCATCCACAAAGGAGGGAGCCCCACAGAACCTTCCAATTTCAATCCCATATCCATTCTGTCTCCTATTTCTAAAATTCTAGAAAGATGTATACACCAAAAGCTAATGCAATACCCTATACAAAATAATCTATGCACACCAACTCAACACGGTTTCCGCCCTTACCATAGCACATCAACTGCTTTAATATCCTTTACAGACACATGAACAGGGATAGAGGAACAGGAAACTATGTATTGGCAGTATTCTTTGACCTCTCTAAAGCCTTTGACACAGTGTCTCACCCCTTATTCTGGACATGCCCTCCAACTTCATAACACAGTACAGTGGGTTCAAAGTTACTTACAAAATTGGAAGCAATCTATAAAATGTGCAAACTTTCCCCACGTGTTCCATAACCCGACAGGAGTCCCACAAGGCTCCAGCCTTAGCTTCCTACTGTTTAATGAATTCATGAACAACCTTACATACATGTCATCCCCTGGAACTCTCATTCAATATGCAGATGATTCCACTATTCTCTGCATCTCTTGCACACTTGCTGAACTACTCTCCAACACACAAAAGTCTCTTACTACCGTTTAAACCTGGCTTACACATGCTCAAGTATTTCTTAATCCTAAGGAAACCAAACACATCCTCTTTTTCACCAAAAAAACCCCACTCCTGACAGATCAATTCAAAATGTACTGAACCGATAATACAATTCCTGAATTAGTACAGCAGACCAAACTGGTTGGAGACATTATTGATGATCAACTGAAATTCGACCACCACATCCAGCACAGTATAAAGAAAACTCACCAGAAAGTATAACTTCTTTACAGAAATAAACACTTCCTAAGCACCTCAACTAAAATCACCCTAGCTAAAGCTTTCCTACTCCCTTCCCTATTCTATGATGCTACTAGTCTTAACCAACTTACAGATTTCCATTAAAACTGAATTGTAACAATGCTATAACAAAGTGGTAAAGTTTGCCACAAACTTTAAATGCCATACACATCACTGCAAATCTCTGAAAGAACTTGACTGGCTTGAAACTCCCCAACCAGCTCCACTATATCCAACTACAAACAGTGCACAACTTAATCTACAAACCCTCTGCTTGCTCAGCAATAACCAACCTAATCCAACCCTACCAACCAAGTAGAACTCCAAGATCTGAGGAGAAAACATTGCTAACAATCTCCAAACACTCAAAAAAAATCTGTCTCTCTACTCATACCCTGTCACCAAGGTATGGAATTCTCTTCCCCTAGCTACTAGATAAATTCCTAGCATGCCAGCCTTC
Organism: Protopterus annectens; assembly: GCF_019279795.1. NCBI lineage: Eukaryota > Metazoa > Chordata > Ceratodontiformes > Protopteridae > Protopterus > Protopterus annectens. The sequence goes on from NC_056737.1 coordinate 263,403,023, forward strand.
AAAGCTTCATTAAAACAACAACTAGATAACACATGGCTGTGCACCTGCTGTACTCCTGGTTAATCTTCACTTCTGCTTCATCTTTGTTTCACACACCCCTTATCCTGCACCTCACTTGTTTTTTACTTCTACTATTGATGCTGATATTTTACAATATTGTATTACTTAAAATGAAGAGATACGGGATTTTTTTTTTTGAATGCCCATTCACCTCTAATGTTAAACTTATGTGTTTTGTCTTCAAACTGAACCTATGCAATGGTACTGTAAAACGTGACTGCTATGCTTTTGAATTGTTTGCATATGTTTAAATGTATGTCTTGTATTTTAGTTTGAAACTGTGGTGATACTGTAATATATGAATGCCTTGTTTAAATTGTCTGTTCCTGGAGCTTTTCTCCCCAGGCCTTCGCTGAAAACTGGTTCTGTTTACCCCAGTTGGACTACCCCGGTAAACAAATGTCAAAATAAATATTCTTGAATTTTTGAGTCTCTATTTTGTTTGCCAGTTGCTTTAAGTGTCAAGAAAAGAAAGAAAACACACATGCCTGGTTCCTCTGTTCAGATGAAACTTAGAGAGAAAGCCTTACACTTTTAATTATGCCTCTTCCTCATTAACCTTATTGCATCAGGAAATACAAATGTCTACCATTGCTCTACTCGTAAAAGCCTATCTTAATTTGTCAAATACTTTCTCCGCAAAAAGACCCACCAACAGCAGTGGTATTTTCTTACATTCTGCTTCCCTGTGGATCATCATTGTTGCAGTCATGTTGTCAAATGTTTGCTTTCTGTCCACAAAGCCAAATTGACCCATATCTATTAATTGTGTCCTCACTTTTGCTTTTCTTTTAGCCATTATAGACATAAACACCCAATTATGTTTTAAGATTGAATTCAGCCTATATGAAGCAGATTCTGATGGGTCTCCACCATCTTTAGGTATTACTTCTACAACAGCTTTTTTTCCAATATGTTGATGTCTCCTGTCCTTTTAAAATACTGTTAAAACTTTCCAGATCTTTATCACCGTCTTCCCTTCTAGCTTCCAGACTTCCACTGGAATACCATCTATTCCCTAGAGAGTTTTTTGACGATTGGTTATACATCACAATTTTTCTCATCTATCTTAACTGTTGAGCCTCATCTACCTCTAACCTTGACATATTTAAGTCTTTCATAAATATTTCCATTTGTGCTTTTTTTTTCTTGATTTCCCCCTTCTCTGCGTTATACAGATTTTCATAACATTTCTGAAATGCCTCTTAATACCTCTACAGGATCTCTGGTTATTTTTCTTGTTATAGACTCCATACGTTTGGCAACAACCCTTTATACTTTCTGTTGCGTAAGTCATTGTGCCAGAAGTTTTTGTGCTCTGAAGTTATTTTCAAAAAACAGTTTAACAGCAGCCTTTCTCATTGATATTGTCCATCCATAGCACTCTGCAGTTGCACCTCTTCATGTTCTGAGAGATTCCCCTTATTCTGTAATATTTTAACTTTTGTCAACCCCTCTAATAATTTTTGATGCTTCTTAACCAGATCTCTCTCTCTAATTTCTACCCTATTTTTAAACTCCTTTCATTTTATCCCATTTACTAGCTGTAACTTCTGGAGTACTTTTAACTTCCTGAAATAACTCCCACATAATTTCCAGTACCCATTCCTTAAATTCCTCTATTTTTAACAGGTAGGCGGGGGAGCACTAATGTCTCGTCTTTATTTCATTATCCTGCATTTTTATATTGGTGATTATTGGTGCATGATCTGAAACTTGAGTGTGCATGAAAATTCACAATTAAATATGCATGTTCCTGTGAAGTATAGTTTCTGTCTAGCCTAGCCCAGTTTATTGTACCTTGGGGAATAATATGTAAATTCTTCTACTACTGAATTCATATCTTTCATTCCAAATAATTTCATAATATTCTTCAAAAATGTACCCTGTCTTGTAATTTCCCTTCTAGTCCTCCCCGGGTGCATCCTCATTGTTGCAAATCAAATTCTAGCCCCCACCTGTAAGTAATACTCCTGCTGAAAGCTGATTATTTCTCCCAGAATTTTTTAAGCTCTATAATAGAAGTTTCGGGTGAAATACAAATACATGCCAGCACAATCTTCCTCCATTGCCACTAGCTCCTTACTACCACAAGTCTACCATTATATTTTTCCTATTTTATCACTGTTTGAGCGCCTCTAGCAGTTAATAAATGCTCCTCTTTTCCTTTATCCCTGATATTTTGATTAATATCCATCCAGAAATCCTTTCTTTATCAAATTCATATGTTCAGTTTTTTCCAGATGTTACTCCCGTAGCATTGTTATTTACACTCTGCACTCCTTAATATAATCAAATGTTCTTTTCTTTTTGTGTATACCTGTGAGAACATTCATATTCAAAGATAATATGGAAAGACTGCAAACTGGGTGTCATTGTTAATTCTCCCATGTCATTGTTTTCCAAGAAGGATTATAGGGAGTCATCTGCTGACCATGGGCTTGGACTTAAGGTGCAAAAAATAAAAAGTGTGGTCACATTTGGGAAACAAGTTCTTCCCATTAATTGTCCCATAAACTCAACTTCACTTAAGGTCTGTACAGTCAGAGAAGTAGGTATGTTCATCGTCAAAGCATTGTCTTTTGATTTTCAATTATCAGTTATAATAAATATTTTTTTCATTGCTCAGTTAACTATCAGTGGTTTATCCTTAACATCCAGGGAGGTCTTAGCCCATCATACTTCTCTGCTGTTAGGCCCGTCATTGAATGGAATACTCTGATGTGCACCTTGTCACACCTGTATCCCAGCTTGAAAGACCTTAACGTTTCCTAAAGAAAATAAAAGGCTAGGCTGCCTTAGCTATCCGGATTGTTTGAAGTCTCACTTTTTTCTGTGTTGTACAGACTTCTACTTGAAGATCTCTTTTCTTTCAAGCTATAAAACCATCGAAGCACAGATAATATAGTAGCATTTTCTGCAACTCTCAAATTGCAGTGTGAAGTAGATAGGACTTCTTGGACAGGTAGAAATCTTTTGGGTAATGGACCCAACTTATGGAACAAACTTCCCTTGCATATTAAATTGATTAACATTTTAGTATTGTTCATGTCAACTCTTGATTGGACGGTTTACATAAATTTATCCTGAAGATTAGTAGTATTGCCCTTATCAAAACAAAGGTAAACCTAATGGTGATGCCTTTTGAATGGATGGCTGGACCACATATGGCTCAAACTGCTTCCTTGTAGTAACCTGTGAACAGTCATCAAACATGGTTTAATAAGTTATTAATACTACAAAATATGTACGTGTAACCCAAAAGATAATGGATCTTATTACTAGAGTCAGTAAAAGAGCTTCTAAAAATGGTTGAAAGGAGAGTGTTCTTAAATTCATTATAAAACTGAGATGGTCAAATTAAGTGTTCACACAGAACACAGTTGTTATTTTGATTATAAAAAGCTCTCTATTCTAAACAAAAAGTCAATATTATTCATTGTCTTCCCTGTAACAGTGGAATCTAAGAATGTATTCTCCAAAAGTTTTGAGATGGTGTCAATTTTCATTCGATCCTCAACAAGTGGGTTCGGATCTTACCTTCTGATCGACTCACTGCTTTTACAGCTCATGCCATATCGCAGATCTCATTTGCCGCATTTACATATGGAAGTGGTCAATGCTAGTTCTCAAGCTTTAGTGCTGTTCTTTGGAGTGAAGTAGAATATTTAAATTTATGATCTTCTCTAGTTATTCTTTATATTATATTTCTCCCTTATCCTTTCTATATTTATCAGTGAAATTTACCTACCATTGTTGGTAATCTTTTCGTTCATTTGCTTTTATACCATTGTGGTAACTTCCTTAGTTACCATTGTTGGTAATTTTTCCACTTTCTTCTTTCCTTTCTTATTAAAAAAAAATCTTTCTATTTTTTAGGACTATTTTTTCCCTCAGTATGGCTTTAAAACCTGCAGGTTTTAAAAAATGTAAAGATGGTGAGCATAAAAATCTCTCTTTCAGACACACTGTTCTTGTGGATACTGTCTGGGCCCTGCTTAAAAGTCTTGTGACATTTGTAAAGCCTTTAATCTACAGGCCTTAGTGGACTGGGAAAAACTGATTTTAAAAGGTTTATTATCATGTTTTTTCTGAGTCTTTATCTGGAGCTCAAACCTCCAAGAAATTTAGACAAAGTGGAGCCCAGAAAGCATTCTTCATACCCTTCTGGATCCTTCACTCCTAGTTGTGGTCATACTCTTGAGCCTTCTCTCAGAATATCTAAATGTTTAAAGATCCGCTCCGACACCTTCGGATGACAGATCCACATCATCATATCTGGCACACTCTGACAAAAAGTTCCCTAGGACCCGATATGCGTCATCTGTTGAATCCTATCCCTTCCTGTCTTGCATCTCCCTTCCTAGACAGACATCATTTTAGTACCCCTTCTGTGGCCTTTTCTCAATCTTCCAGGAGTCCGACAGAAGCAGGTGTGAATAGAATGAGGAGGAAATTTCTATTGGTACAAATTCGGATGAAAATTCTCCCAGGTTCTATTCCGTCAGGGTACAGAGACCTTCACCAGTACTACTACACACCTGATGTTCATCGTGCATACAGCTGCAGTCATAACAGATGGGTTATCCTGCCGTCACGCGGGTCCTCGGTCGGCCGAATTCCAAAGTCTAGGTCCGGCGTCGGTTGTCGTCGCTTCTTCCCTGACGTCAGTGCGGCAGGGGTATAAAAGAGGCAGCCGACGCCATTTTCTTCAGTCTTTCTTGCCGCGTGGTGCCCAAAGCAGAAGCAGTTCGCAAGTGCCGGTCGGCCAGCTCCTGAGATTTACGAAAGTATTTCAGCCGAAGTCTTCTTGAAAGCTAAGTATCCCGTTGGGGAAACTTTTCTTGCCTCAGACCGATGTCAGACAAAGTTAATAATTGCATTTCATGTGGGAAGCAAATACCGCATAAGGATTTCCACTCTTTCTGTATACCTTGCTTAGGCCCAGATCACGATGTCTCGGCCTGCCGTTTTTGTGCTAGATTCAACAAGCGCACTATTAAGCGTCGGACGGAGTTCGCCCTTCACTTTTTTGGCAAAATATTTAATTATGTTATGTCGTCGGATACTCACACTCCAGTATTGAGCAAAAAACGCAAAGATAAGGACCGACATACGAGGTCCGCACCTCCTACTGAAACCACGCTAAGGCCGACTACCAGTTCTCCGGTACTCAGCGAGGCGCCTACGCAGCCCCTGAGTACCGATGACAATGCATTACCGGTGTCTTCAGTACTCGAGGTCGCAGGCTCCTCGGCCCCCATTCCTACTACAGATACCGACGCCACTCCTGGCGGGGAAACTCAGAATTTAGACAGGCCTGCCATTTCTCGAGTGGTCTTCAGGCCTTCCTCCTTCTCTATTAAAGCCTTCACTAAATCTAAAGCAGCCATGAAAACCAAAAAACAGGTTCCTCAGACCCCCTCTCAAGGCACTATGCCTAAAAAACAGATGCTTAAAATGGCTGAGGATTTGATTGCTCTTATCAAGGGTTCTCGACCCCCCTCTGACAAAAGGCCCAGATTAGAGGAAGACTACCTTTCCTCAGATCAAGCTTCTATTACCTCAGAACTATCTGAGGACCAGGATTATGCCTATTCTCCATTCGAAGACTCTGATGCAGATGAGTCTATTCCCTCGGTCCCCTCCCCCCCCTTGAGGACTTCTCTTTTGGGGAAACCCTGCATACATTGAGGGAACACTTTCACTGGGAAGGCCAAGATTACTCAGATTCCAAGAAAAGGCTCACGGAATTTCTTCTGCTCCCCCAGCATAGGCCTCTGGCTGTCCCTCCTGTTTTAGATATATTGGATGATGTGTACACAGAAGCCAGCCTTAATCCAGATTCTTTGCCTCCAGCTCCTGTTAAACCAGACAGGTATTACCAGGTTCCTGATTCTCACCAGTTCCTATATAAAAGCCATACTGCTGACCCAGAAACAATTTCACAGGGTCCCAAGGGAATTAAGGCCTCTACTGCTAAAAACCCATTACCTTCAGAGAGAGATTCTAGAGCTTTAGAAAGGTGGGGAAAAGGTGTACACCTCGGCCACTTTAACCATGAGGGCATTAAACTGTCAGTTCCATATGTTAAAGTATCAACAGTTTTTGATATCTCAGCTGAAAAGCAAGATGACACAACCAGAACAACCAGATTTAAAAGAGTTGCAGGATTTGTTGCATGGTGCAGAGCAAGTGGGTAAACATACCTTGCAGTGTGGTTTTGATGCTTTAGAGGCCTCATGTAGAGCTGCTGTTACGGGGTCTGTTATACATAGGCATGCTTGGCTCAAAGAGCAAACCTTACCAGATCATGTCAAAGCTAAATTATTAGATGCACCACTTCAAAAAGATGTATTGTTTGGTGTTAAAGCTGAGGAGGTGCTAAAGAAAATGGAGGAAAAAGTGAAATCAATGCAAACAGTGAAAGATTTCCTGCAGGTACAGCCTCCACGTTTCAGCAGAAACTGGCCTTCAAAAAATTGGTCCTTTCCAGCCACGGACAGACCTCAAAGGGGCAGATACAGGCATCCAAGGGGTAGAGGGCAACTTCAAGGATCTTTCAGAGCCAGACAGTGGCAAGCACCAACCCCAAGAGGTGGAAAAGATAGATTACAATCTTTTAGAAAACAGACACAATGACTTCCCCCTACACCTGCCAAACAAAGCTTTAATAGCAGCACCTTTGGGCGGAAAACTGACATTATTCTCAAAAAATTGGCATATTGTTACAAAAGACAAATGGATTCTGGACATTATAGACAGAGGCTACAGGTTCCACTTTTACACCCTTCCAAAAATGAGAGGCATGCCAAACCTGCCACAAAATCAAAGGGCAGAGGCACAAAAACAAATTTCAGCTCTCATGGACATGAAAGCAATTCAAGAGGTACCTGCAAAAGAACAAGGTCAAGGGTTTTATTCCAGACTATTCCTGGTACCAAGGAAAGACAAAGATTGGAGACCTATCTTAGACCTATCCATCCTAAACACATATCTACAGGTGCCAAAATTCAAGATGCTCACATTACAGCAGCTTCTTCCCATGCTGGGCAAGGAGTCTTGGCTGGTAACATTGGACCTCAAGGAGGCATACCTGCATGTGCCCCTGTCAGACAAGATTGCAGAAGATACCTCAGATTTCTTGCAGGTTCAACCCATTGCCAATTCTCTGCATTGCCCTTTGGCTTATCTACTGCGCCCAGAGTGTTTACAAAATGCCTGGCATCAGTAATCACCTTCTGCAGACTACAAGGGATACAAATCTACCCATATCTGGACGACTGCCTGATTCAAGTGGAAAGCAAGGGCATACTACTGCAGCACCTGGCGTTTGTAATAAAACTGTTGAACTACCTGGGATACACAGTCAACAAAAAGAAATCAAAACTAATACCCTCTCAACAAATAATTTTCCTGGGTGCCAGCTTGGATACAACCACCCAGATGGCCTACCTCACGCCAGACAAGCAAGGGCAACTGTCTCAATACTTCAGAAAAATGGCAACTTACACCAGGCTAACTGCAAGGAAAGTCCTGCAGGCTCTGGGATTCATGGCATCTTGCATCCTACTAATCCCATGTGCAAAGCTGCATATGAGGAAACTTCAATGGTACCTAAAAAACTTATGGTCTCAACACAGCCACAGCTTGGAAGCAATTATACCACTCATTCCATGCCTTCAAAAGGAATTTATGTGGTGGGCTCAAGCTTGCCAAAGAAACACAGGTCTTCCTTTCTGTGTACCTCAAGCAACTCAGATCATCACAGCAGATGCCTCAGATTATGCCTGGGGAGCACACATGACAGATCAGCGCATTCAGGGAAAATGGACCCGAAAAGAGAAGCACCTTCACATCAACCAGAAGGAAATGCTAGCCGTGCAAAAGGCTATTATGACCTTCAAAGACCTACTGCATCCAGGCCAGCTATTGATAAGGACAGACAACACCACAGTGATGTGGTATATAAACAAACAGGGGGGAACTCAGTCATATACCCCCTGTGCAGGCAAGCCATGACCCTGTGTAACACAGCACTGGAATTGTAAATTCAACTACTGGCACAATTTCTGCCAGAGAAGGAAAACACACTGGCAGACAACCTAAGCAGAAATATGACAGATCCACATGAATGGAAGTTGCATCCTCAAGTTTTCACAAAGATAACTCGGGCATGGAGACAGCCAGACCTAGATATCTTTGCTACCCACAGAAATTGCCAGTTGAAAAAATTTTGTTCAAGGACCTATCATCCACAGGCCTGGAAAGTGGACGCACTTTCCTTCAATTGGGCAACATTGACAGTCTATGCCTTCCCGCCTCTTCCTCTGCTGCCCAAAGTTCTATTAAAAGCCAGAGCAGAGAGGCCGAAAATGATTCTCATTGCTCTAGACTGGCCAAGACAACACTGGTATCCGCTCCTGAAGAGCCTGACACATTCCCCACCATGGAACCTACCTCTAGTCCCTCTTCTGTTGTCCCAGCACAACTACAAAACTCTTCACAGCCATCTCAAAACTCTAAATCTGGCTGCATGGAGAATTCCTTGATTTCCCAACAGTTTCTCCTCTCCAAGGAGGTGCAGGACGTCATCTTGGAGGCCAGAAGACCTTCTACTAGAAAGGCGTACTCCGCCAAATGGAAACGATTTTGTGCCTGGAATCAAGAAAAGGGACAGAATCCTTGGGTAACAAATATACCTCAAATTTTACAGTACCTAGCTGAGATGTTAAACAATGGACTTTCCTTCTCCTCCATCAAGATCCACGCTTCAGCCATTTCTGCACAATACAACACAGATCCTCCTTTATTCTCTCATCCTCTCTTAAGGCAGTTCCTCAGAGGGGCAAAGAATATAAAACCCCCAAGGAAACCACCAGTCCCTGCTTGGGACCTCAACTTCGTATTGGAAAAGCTGACCCTTCCTCCCTTCGAGCCAGCTTCTTCAACAGAGTTACAGTACTTGTCATGGAAAACAGCCTTTCTTCTGGCTATCACCTCAGCACGCAGGGTTTCAGAGCTACAGGCCCTCATGGCTGTGCAGCCATTCATCATTTTCCATCAAGACAGAGTTTCTTTACGAACCAACCCTACCTTTATGCCCAAAGGTAGTATCCAGTGTAGCTTTGAATCAGACTATCCACTTACCTACCTTTTATCCTAATCCACAAAACAAAGGAGAAAAACTACTACATTCCTTGGACATTCACAGGCAACTTTGTTACTATTTGGACAGAACAAAGCCATTCAGGAAATCTGAGCAACTCTGTGTCCTATGCTGCAGGTGCTCAAGGAAAGGCTATTTCCAAACAGACAATTTCAAAATGGATAGCCCACTACATACGCTTTTGTTATTCATTTCATGAAAAAACTGTGCCTGCATGCATCAGATCCCACTCCACCAGAGCCACAGCTACCTCTGCAACCTTCCTCAGGGGGGTCCCTACCAAGGACATTTTGGAAGCAGCCATCTGGAGTTCAGTGCACACTTTCTCCCAGTACTATCACCTCCCACTATACTCAGAATCTAGAGCGGGCTTTGCCACAGCAGTCCTGCAGGGCATCCTAGCTCCTCCTAGTTCCACTTAGTGCCTACCACCCTTACTTAGCTTTGGGATTCTACCCATCTGTTATGACTGCAGCTGTATGCACGATGAACATAGTATAGTTTTGTACCTACCATAAATGTAGATGTTCGAGTGCTCATACAGCTGCAGTCCAGGTTTCCCTCCCTCCATCCCCTCTTAGGACAGGCCTTATGACAAACACTTTTCATATAACCTTTTTGGGGTATTCTTTTATGGTGTATTTGCTTGCAACTACTGTTTTTGATTCATCAACATTGCATCTTTGCAAAACATTATGTTTGCCTTCCTTCTGGGGGCACCTGACAATCTGGGGCAAGAAAAACTGAAGAAAATGGCGTCGACTGCCTCTTTTCTACCCCTGCCGCACTGACATCAGGGAAGAAGTGACGACAACCGACGCCGGACATAGACTTTGGAATTTGGCGAGGGACCCGCCTGACGGCAGGATAAACCCATCTGTTATGACTGCAGCTGTATGAGCACTCGAACACCTACATTTATGGTAGGTACAAAACTGTACTTTTTGGCTCCCTCATTGATCTGACTTTTGGCTTAGAAGCTCCTATATTCAAGACTTCTAGAACCATCCATGTCTGACCCGAATATTGTTATAGCTTCTGTTTCAATATGTTCCCTGAGTGGACCGACTCCCAAGTTTGTCAGAGCTGGATGATTCTTGGTGATGTAGTGCAGTTGCTGGATCTGAGGTCTTGGGAGTCAGCTTCGAAGTTGTCGAGCGATCTTTGTCCCTCAGAGCCTCTGCTTTGGACAACTCAGACCTGTGCCTCATGTGGGCTGCCTTCGGATCAGAGGGAACTCTGCACCATCGACATCCTCCTCCTTGGGGCATTCTGCATTTGAGGTAGTGAAAAGAATGATGTTAAGTTGTCAATCTCGCCTTCATTCTTGCTTGATGGGTTCTTGATGATCCGGCCCGATCCGGCATCCTGTTTTTTTACCGAGAACTCCTTTACCAGCCTCGGCAAGCAGCCCCATATCCCCATGATGTTGCAAGTAGTACCATCTGCTTGCGCTTACCGTGGAGGTCTTTCTTCGCTTTTACAGGGTTCACTTGTGTTTTCCTTTTTCTTTATAAAAGCCCCTTTTATTGAAAAAAGTAAATCATATTATTTTTAAACTTATTATATTCCTCTCTCCTTTATTTTGTTAGTATTCCTTTTCCTTTTCCCTCCCCCATAGTTAGGCCCCCTTTGGTTACCTGTGTGGGTGTGTGTATTTATTTTTGTAGAATACCTTTGTGTGTGTGTTTTTTTTCTTTTTGGCTAATTGTGTGTGTGTTAGGTTTAAGTGTTTTAGGCACCATGTCAAGGAGAGAGGAGACAGACGGCCACCCTCTGCCTGTCTCTGTCAGGCCCCTTTCACCTGCAGGACTCCTTGTGCTATTTGTCACCCTTCAGCCAGAGAGTGCCGTGAGTCATCTATCACTCCTCCTTCCAGCCAGAGGGAGCAATCGCTGTCAACTCTTCATCAAACCAGCAAGAGCCCACCAGCTTCTGGAGCTCCATACCGGCCCAACAAGACTCGAAAGGAGATCGGCCCGCTGAGCCGATTCTGGCTTTAAGGTGCCGCCCGGCACTTCGAGCCGAGTGTAACCTGTTGACTAGCCGGCGTGGCTGGAGCATCGTGTGTCAAAGATGGCTATCTGTGCGAACCTTTTTTTTTGTTGATGTATCGCCCGCCGAGCTCCGATATTTTAGTGGCGGTGTCGCGCAGGTGGCGCATCCCGGTGGTTCGGTGAGTGGCTGTGTCAGTGGCCCGACGGCTCTCATCGAGGCCTCTGTCGGGTCTCTCCTGGAGCCGACCATTGTGGGGCTCCGCCAGGGCTATCGAACGGTTAATGGAGCCGTATCTTCAGAGGGTCATCCAGGTCTCCGGGGATCAGCGACGAGAGAGTGGTCAGATTACCTGTTCTAGTGGTCGGATTCATGGAGCCGATCTTGGTCCGCTCCCACCAGACGCACTGTTGGTCCACACCCAGTTGGCGGGTACTCTTCAACTCTACCCCAGAGCCAAAATGAGCCACGGAATGTCGTTCCAACAGTAGACTACCACCCTTCTGGGTACTCAGCCTCTTGTCTTATCTCCAGAGCCTGGAGGGACGGTGGCCGGGCCTGTCTCTCTCCGAGGGGGCCTTTCCTGACCCTTGTCCCGAGCCCTTGGTCCCTTGGAGCCTCGGCCTTGGTTCCTTGGGGCTCCTGGGTCTCCCTCGAGACTTGGCAGGCTCCCCTCCTGTGGTGGCATCTCCCCCTTGGGGTCTTCGGACTGCCTGGGGATGGGAGCATCTGAGGTGATGAAGAGTCTCCCTTCACGGGCATCAGTCAGTTGTCCCCTCCCGTGAGCTCCTCCCCCATTGTGGCTGCTGGTATCCTCTGTAGGAGCTTCACAGGACCCAGAGATGGGCCGCTGGGCAGCTTCCCCCCAGAATTTCCCTCTTCCCGAGGAGCTCTGTGACTTTCGGGAGATCCTCCTAGGAAGAGGACTTGTTCAGAGAAAATGAGATCTTTCGAAGCTCTCTCTGGATACTGACTTTGATGAGTCAGAGGATCCCTAGATCCTTTCTGGAGGAGGATGTCCCTTCTGACATCCTAGAACTCCCTAACAGAGCCGCCTGGAGGACCAACAATCCCTCTGAGGATGAGTTTATACCTAGAGGCGTTTTGATCTCGGAAGCCACCTCCTGGGTGGATCCGCCGCAGGATTTATGCAGGTTATTGCCCTCCCACGTGGCCTGTCCTGACTCTGTAGAGCACCTCTCAGAGTCCTTCAGCCTTATCACTGCTCCGAGTGACAAACACACCAGAGGGGTGCCCCCGCCTGATGACTCTGTATGGCCAGTGCCTAGGAAGGCTTTCAAAGCAGATCTCTTGCTCCGGTGACAATCAATTCCTTACCAAAAAGTGGACCACAGACAGGTACGTGCTCACTGCCACCAAAAGGAACCACCTTGCTATGTCATGCCCGTCCTTTGTCACTTCATACTCTGGGACCATGACATCCCAAGGGCGGATGGAGAAGTAGTTCCTCACCCACCTCTGCGCTATCGTTCGCTGAATGTTCCGCAGCACTTCACCAGACTCCTCCATTGCTAACAGAAAGATTGGCTGGGCTATGCCGTTCAAGGCGTAGAGCCGCAGGGGGCTCATGAAAACCCTTATGCTTACCTGGATGCGCTATGTGATTTTATGGATCCTTTGGGCGGATGTCACAAATTCCCTTTGATGGCCTGAAGCGAGCCGGCTCCTCAGGTGTGGCTAAACCTTGACCAGGTGTTCACAGCTCTGTGATTTTCTCGGATTGCTGGAGTCCGTTTTCCACCCTTGGCTCAAGTTGATGCAAGGACAGAAGGTGTTGGCTATCCAGAACCCATGAGCCTTCCCCGGATCCACGTGGTCACTTACCCTCAGAGGCAAAGAGGGGAGGTCCAACAGTCGCCCTTCTAGAGGCAGAGTCAAAGGAAGAACCAGGCAGGGAGCCTCTGACGTAGGCTTCAGCATCCCAGCAAGACCACTGTCCTCCTGAGGCGCCAGCATTGAGGGCCTTCAGCCTGGCATTCCAACCAAGACAGATGGGTCGAAGAGACCAGGGAAACTTATCATAATCTTTCGAGGGAAAGTTCAGCCTCCACAGAATTTCCAGATGCTCACCCGGCTCAAGGGAAATTGCAGAGTTAGGATCGAAACTACTGCATTCCTTCCTATTCAGCCAAAGATAGATGGGACCATACGAGGCCCGAATCTAGAGTTAGAAATGTTGTCCTTAATCCCTCGGAGACTGTTCACCAATAGAGATCTCAGTGACTCAACAAGTCTGTCAGGAAGACAAGATTCAAAACAGACTCTTCAGTCAATTTCACAGGAGGCTTATAGAAGGATTCCAAGCCGACTTGTACTTCTTTTCAGAGGAAGTCTCCATGTGCCCACCACAGACTGGGATCATTATTTCTCCGCTTCGGCCAGTCCAACCACTTCCAGCTCAGAGCCCTGCCCTTGGTGGTCACTTCTCAGTCAGAGAGTTCTCATACCAAATGCATGGCAGTGGTCACGGTCATAGATCTTCAGAAGGATCCAGGTGCACCAGATTCTACACATCGGCTCCTGTCAGCCACCACGGCGACCGTGGTCAAGCTCAGGATTACACAACAGACCTTTTGTTCTCATTTAGCATCTCAATCAACTTCAGTGTCATCATCATCGCCCTGCCAGTCTATTACCTTCATAGGCGCATTCTTAAACACTCTTCGATGTCAGCTACCTCTCAGAACAAAGAGCTTCAGATATTCAGACTCATGTCAGGACTGATTCCCAGCCAGCATGGTTCTATGGGACAGTCCTCAATCACCATTTTCTCTCTTCCCTGCTTATACAAACCGTAGCCTCTTATTACCTTGCTGTTCACACAGTGTCATACTCAGCAACCTCCTAATGGCCACTTACACCTGGTGACTTTTCAGACATTTAACATCTTGCTTCGGATCATTCTCGCCTCAGGTCTTTCTCAAGGCAGTCTATTTGTACTCGCCCCCGAGCAGCTACTGTCACACGTGGATGCCTCATGCGGAAACAGGGTCAGTAACATTGGATCCGCAGTCTCATTTATGGGATCAGGCAACCAGTCGAGTACCATCTGCACATAAATGTCCTGAGATGAGAGCTTGCTAACCGCTAAAGCCCTCACCCACTTCTTCCCGTGACAATTGCAGTCCACGTCCCCAACATGTCTGTAGTTTGCGGATGATGAGACAGGGCGGAACTAAGTCCTACCCTTGGCAGATCCTGCTTCTAGACCTGGCAACCGTTGCGGTCAACTCTGCATAAATGTCCTAGCAACGCATATCCCCTGGGAAACCGTGATAAACCCAAGACTGAGCAGAAGAGATCTCGCCTCACGAGATCCTCCCTACAATCTATAGCGGAAGAGATTTTTCTGAATGTAATCGCCCATGTTGCGATTCCGGAGCTACCGAGCAAAACAGCAAATGTCCAGACCTCAGCCTCTTCCATGATCTCTGGTAATAGCAGAGACCTGCCCACCCAGGATTGGCCCCAGACAGCCCTGCCTTCCTCCATTTCCTCTTGACCGTTCCTCCTCCAGAGTACTGCTTTGCGAGAGCTTTTTTGGGAATGGCTGCCCTCACTGGCCTCGTATTAAAGTTTGGTTCCTGCAAATGTCAGACACCTTTTGCAGCTTCCTATCTGGACCCATCTTCAGATCGCTCTGACCACCTGAATCCGCCGCTGCACGGTCAATCCCTTCTCAACCTCACAGCTGATCCTCTCCTGTTCCAGCCTTAGCCAGGTTGCCTTTGGAATTCTAACCCAGTTAGAGACATCATTAGAAGCTTCACCAAAATCCTCTACTGGTGGAGGATTTACATGCTGAAGCCCAGGCTTCCCTCATATTGGCCAGGGCCCAAAATATTGATCCTTTTACTGCCCCTCTGTCCCTTCAGTTCTGGAGAAACAAAGAGATTTTTCTGCAATTGATTCTTCTTGCACAGTCAGAGTTCTTTCTGGCCTAAGCAGTTAGACACATCATTATGCTTCACTAAAATCTTTTGTCAGGAGGGCTTACCAGGGCCTTCTTGAAAGGAATCTTCCACTAAAGCTCCAATCAGGAACCTGATCCCTCAGCATACTGTTCAGGCAGTTCATCCTTGATTAGCTTCCTCTCGAGCCAGTTCTCCTTTTAAAGAAACATCTTTCTTCAAAACTTTATCATGTGTGGCTAGTCATATTTGCCAGAGGGTGTCAGAACTTCATGCTCTTCAGTTCGAATTCTATTTGATTTTTAGATTTTCCAGAGTACTTTTGAGAACCAACTATCCTTTTCAGTTTTGGTCGCTTCCTTCATACAATCTGAATCAATCCATTGATCTCCTGTATTTTGTCCAACTAAACAGATAGAGCTCAACAAAAAAACATTATCTTGACGTTCAAGACATAGTTAGATATTATTTGGAACTTCAAAAAATTTTTTAAATCTGATCACAGCTTTTCAACCTAGACAGCCTATGGGCCTTCGCCAATCAAGTGACCTTTGTCCAGATGGCTTTTGTCATCACTGAAATTTATCCATTGATCTCCTTTATTTTCTGTACCAAACCTAAAGAAGTCCTCAAAAAGGAGTTTAGCTACTCCTACAGCTTCAGCTTGCTGACTGCCTTGGACACTATTTGAATTTGCCGCCACAACAGCCACCTCACACTTTGTTTCCCCATTACAAAAGAGTTTCCCTGTTTCTAAGTTCTTTCCTTTTGGCTCTACAGTGGACACAAGAGTTTGTTCCATTGAGGGAAAAGATACATGGTTAGGGACGCGTCCCATCATCTTGGCCTCCAAGGTAGATTGACAACTTATTAGGTGTTATGTACCACCTGGCAACTATTGTGCAGCGAGATCTTCTCTCGCCCTATTCTACACATGGGATAAGGCCTGGCCTGATGGCAACCTTGTATAAGAAAAGTTATGGCTAAAGACTATCCAGACCTGGTCCTTTTATATCTATAGGTAGAGGTGCTAGTTCTCTTCCCATATGCTTGGTGTTACGTTCTTATTCTCTACTTCTAGAGGAAGGATGATAAAGGATTTGAATAAAGAACTATCCAGATCTTTCTCTGGGGCTATCACTTCTGAGGCAGAGACCTCTATTGCCTCACAGTTGACAACCCTATAATCCATTTTGAATTCATCCATGAGGCTGATTTCACATGCAGCTGAATATACATCAAGGACAGCAGGTTCAGACATTTCCATTACAAGACATGCTTGGATGTGCCTGTGTGATTTTTGTGGAGCCCTTCAAGTCCTCCATCAGTGCTTCCTTTAATGGAAGTTCTTTGTTTAGCCCCAAAGTTAGACACACTGTCCAGGTGGGAGCAGGATCGTAAGACCCTTTCTGCATTGACAGTACATTTTTGACTCTTCAAAGAACCTTCTCTAGGAATCTGTGAGGAAGGTCGAAAAATGTTCAGGAAGTCCCAGGGTCCTTCCTTGACTCAAGTGGTGACAGTTCCCTCAGGGGCTGAGGGGGTACTCTAATGAAAGATGTTGCCTTGTCAGTAGAGGAGGGTCGAGAAAGAAGGATCTAGGGACACTTTCTCTGACCGATACTAACCGTGTTCCTGAATGGAGGCCCAATTTTCTACCTCTGGAGGCAGTCATGGTTCGTCTCTCCCTGCATCAGATTGCCTGACTAGGTGTTACAAAAGATACGTGGGTGCAGATTATTTCCAGAGGTTATATAATACTTTCCTTCCCTTAACAGTAAACAAAATTCCTGATGTCATACTAATTCAGAGGAAAGCAGCAGCCCTAGAAATAAGAAAGCTCTTAAGAGCGTCATCCAAGTGGTTCCCCAGACCAGAAATAGTCCGGAACTTGCTCAAGATTCCTTTTAGTGCCTAGCAAAATGGGACTGAAGACCAATTTTTGGATCTCTGCAGTTTGAACAAATCCATTCAATATACAAACTTCTGGATGGTCAGTTCCATCCATTTTGCCTTGCCTGCAAAAACACTACTGGATGTGCTCAGTAGAACTTCAAGATGCATAGTGTCACATAAAAATGAACAGATGATCCTGAAGATACCCATGCTTCTGGCTGGGAACCAGTCATTACCAGTTCAGAGCTCTGCCCTTTTGCCTCAGCACAGCCACCAGGGTGTTCACCAAATGCATGGCAGTAGTTGCGGCTCACTTGACCAGGCATCTTCTGATAAGAGCATGAGATTATGTACTCCAGTTGTGCTCCCACCTAGGAATTGCCATCAGTCACAACAAATCTCTGCTAGAACCATCTCAAATATTATAGTTCATAGGGTCCTTGTTCAATACAGTATTAGTAACAGCCTCCCTTCCCTTACCAAGGGTACAAACTATTTGATTTCAAGTCAAAAATATAATTCAAATTTTTTCTGTATCAGCTCGATTGATTCTACAAGCTTTGGGTTCAGTGTCCACTGCGGAAGTTCTGTTTCCATTAATAAGACACCATATGAGAATTCTTCAATGGACCTTAGGAACTCAGTGGTCTATTCTTCACCAATTTGTGTCCACCCAGATAAGAATAACTCACTCATGTAGAAAGTACATATCATTGTGAATTTGCTCAAAGCAGATATTACATGCCGTGTCCCTTTATTCTTACTCAGCCCAAAGCCATAGTGACCACAAACGCTTCCCAAATTGGGGGATGGGGCATTTCTTGGGAAAGACGGTCCAAGGTACCTGGTCCCCAGAAGAGGCCAGCATGCAGATCAGTGTCCTGGAAATGAGAGCAGTACTCCTAACATTGCAGGCCTTTTAAGACTCTCTTCCTTCTGGGACTATTGCGATTCAGACGGACAGTGTGTGTTGGTGGTATGGTTCATCAACAAACAAGGAGGAACCAGATCTTACCCAATGTATCGAGAAGTTCTGAGAATGTGGCAATGAGCAATCTTTTTTCCAATCAATTTCTGATAGCAATGCACATTCTGGGGAAATCCGGTATGATGGCAGGCGAGTTAAGCAGGTAATTTTATTGCCTCATGAATGGTCACAACATGAAATTGGCAGAAGAGATGTACCGTTCGTGGGGCCAACCTTACTGTGACCTCTTTGCATTCCCCCCTCAACAAGTGCAGCAGGTTCTTTGTCATGATCCCCCTATCGGGGGTATCACCAAGAGATGCTGTCCACGATTGGCCCCCCGGTGTCCTCTGTGCTTACCTCCCAACTCTTCTAATCCCCAATTTTCTTCAGAAAGCATGTTGATTGAAGAGCACAGTCATCTAGTTCCCCAACCATGGATTTTTTATCCATTTCCAGTACTCCTGTCTCACCTGACAGACATGATAAAACTGGACATTTTAGGCTTAAAGTTGACCGCATTGCTTTTTCACTTCCATTGATATCTAGACCTCCCAGGCCCTCCTCCCCTGTCCGTCACATTCTTTTGTCTTCCCATAAATCTTCCACTAGGAAGATTTACTGAAGTAAATGGAAAATATTTGTTTTTTTTTATCAAAGCAGAAAGACATTGACCCTCTTTCAGCAGCAGTACCTAAAGTTCTTGAGGTTTTTGCTACTGTTTTTAATGAAAGGGCCAACTCCTCAACTAATTATTAAAGTACAACTAGTGGCCATTTGTAATTTTCACATAGGAGTAAACAATTCCACATTATCTTTTTCAAAACGTTGTAAGGCCTTTTTAAGGGTAACGTTTCTTCATAGACCCCCTTTTCAAGATTCAACTCCACCATGGGATTTGAATTTAGTTTTGCATGCTTAGACTTCTCCTTTGAACTGTCAGCAAAGTTGTTGTTTGTCTTTCGTCTTTTTCCCGGTAAGGGGTCGCCACAGCGGAACTCCGGTCCGCTAATGATTGGCAGTAGATTTTTACGAAATGCCGAGGTGCCAGCTCGATGCCCAACCTTCAACGAAAGCACGCCCATTTACGCATGCATGTCTTTCGAATGCTACCCAACCCCGAGGAGGACATGCAGACTCCACACCGCTGCATTTTTTTTGAACTGTCAGCAAAGTGTGAACTAAAATGTTTTACCTGGAAAATGATCCTTTTAATAGGCATAACCTCTGCTAGAAGTGTCTCAGGACTTTAAGCCTCTTTATTTGATTTTTCATAAAGATAGGGTATTGTTACAAACCAATCCATCCTGCCTTCCTAAGGTGGTGTCAAAATCCAACATCATTCAGTCTTCCAGTTTTCTTTCCAAATTTCACGTACAAAGTGGAATATATGTTACACTTGCTGGATGTTCACAGACTATTATGTTTCTACTTACATAGGATGGAAAATTTCAGAAACATCAGATCAGTTATTTGTCTCCTTTTTGGAATCAAAATTGGGCAAGCCAGTTACCAAAGTAACTTTAGCCAAGTGGTTAATTGATTGCATTTTCTTTGTCTACAAAATATTGGGATCTGATGTTGTCCTCTTCATTCCTCCTCACGATAGGATCTCTGATCTGATACTCTGATCAGTCTTAGTCACATTTACTAGACTTGGATCTGACTGTCGAACTCCTCCATCTTACCCATAATGCACACCCACCCATGCACCTCAGATCTCCTTTGCCACGTTCAGTCAGATGGAAGAACCAGGCTCTCAACAATTTAAAGGCTTTTTCAGGCTTGTTCCTCCTCCTACTATTTAGAATTTAATTAGTGTGCATTAGCTTTACAGTTTAGAAATTTGTAGTGTTGAACTTCGTGTTTTACAGCATGCGTTCTTATAGCTTTTTTTGATGCGGCTAGTTTAAGTAGTAGGCTTTTTCCTTCTTCTACCATTTAGGACTTAATTAGTATGCTCCTCCCGTACTTTTCTTTCACTATTTATGTGCGTTAGCTTTACAGTGTAGAAATTTGTAATGTTAGCGCTTGTAGTGTTTTACAGAATGTGTTCTTATAGCCTTCTCTAGTTTCAGTAGTTAAAATAGTTGAAATCATTAGGTTAAAAATAGTTACATTTTTATCTTGTAAAGAGATTGTGTGATACCTTTATAGTGTTATAGCCAATCTTTCCCTGGGAGACCCCCCTCCCCCCCTACCAGAGCCTAAAATGAAATCTTAAGAAAACTTTGGATCCGACCTCCTTGGATCCAAAGAAGACTGCTACCTTATCGGATCCAGAGGCCTCTTTGGATCTGACTGACACTATTACAATATCTTATCCTGCTTCTTCGACTCCAGTGTGTGATCCTAAGGCTCTGGATCTGAGAGCTCAAAGCAAGTCTCCAAAGGCTAGGACAGTCCCCTACACCCAAATCTAGGCACTCCAGACCTCTCTCGGTGGCTCCTTCTAGGTCTTCTAGAAGCTGGTCCAAGGCAGACATGGACAGGATGATGAGGAAGTTCCTCAAGGCCCAGAGTCCGATGGGGGTAGTGTCTGCTCTGTCACCATCTGATCAGTGAGCTACCCAGCCCATTCCGGCAGAACTCCTCCGGATGTTCACAAACAGTTATGTTTCTATTTATATAGGACAGAAAACTTCAGAAAATCAGATCAATTTGTCTCTTTTTGGAATCAAAATTGGGCAAGCCAGTTACCAAAGTAACTTTAACGAAGTGGTTAACTGATTGCATTTCCTTTGTTTACAAAATATCGGGTTTATCTTTGTCAAAACCTTTGAGTTCATTCAGCCAGGTCTGTGGCTACTTCATTAGTATTTTTCTCCAGATCTTCCATGGACGATATAAGTGCTGCTGCAACTTGGGCTAATCCTTGTACCTTTATTGCTCACTACAAATTACATCTGATCTCTAGGAGAAGAGCAACCTTTGGATCAACAGTGCTCAGGAATGTCCTTCCTTAGAGTCCTCCCAGGATTCAGGTAGGTGGTGACTTTGTCCCATTTGTTGAGGAATGAATGTAAATTGACAACATCAGATAAGAAAAAATGATGTAGTCACCTTAACGTTCCATCTGTGTTGTCCATTTTCATTCTTCGTCAACTCTCCCCTCTCCAACCCCCTGCCGTTTTTTGTTACTTTTGGAAGAATGAGTAGATGCTAAAGGAACCAGTGTTCCTGCCTTTGAGCTGCAGATACTGTTTTCTTGTGTAACGATTGTTCCTTAATTTTTAATAAGCAAAAAAGTCACCAAACAAGATCTGTGGTATGGTGGGGGACTATGGCATTATGGGTAAGGGTGGCGCTTGAGAGTTTTCCGTATCAACAGGATATTAAAAGTGGCCCAGTTGGATCAGATCCAGACCCATTTGTTGAGGAAGAATGAAAATGGACAACACAGATGGAACATTATGGCGAGTACATAGCTTATTTTTCGATATCCAATTACTCCCAGAGAGTTTCAGAAAAGGGCATCATCACAGCAAGGGAATTCTTGACAATCTAGCATGATTGCATTTGAAGTAGCTATAGTAGTATCTCAGGAGCAGAGGGTGTTGGCTTTGTTAGTCTCTAGAATACCCACTCCCTTCTTATCATGGATACGGAAAGAGCTCTGTTAGTGGATGCCCCAGGCACACCTAGACTCCAGAATACTTTTCAGTGTGAATTAGAGGGCACTGACTCTTAAACTGAGTCTTCCAACACTGCCTGGGAAGTGCATGTAGTAGACTTGACTATTCAGGGTTCATGAGAAAAATTTCAGGAAAGGTGCATCCATTTCCAAGAGATAATTGCAAAATATTAACAGTCAAAGCTTTTAAGCAAACCTGGACTCAGGGAACCCCAAATATTCTCAGACAGTGCTACAGTTATGTGGCACTTTGAGTAGCAAGGTGGGTACACACTCCTACCTGAAATTTAGGTAAGCAGTGCAAGCTTGGGACATTGACCTCCAAGTCAAGACTTGGCAAATTATAACAGGTAATGCCTTACTTAAATAGCATTGTTCCACTTCTAAGGGGAGTGTCTTTGCAGACAGGCTGAGTAGGATCCAAGCATCTCACATGAATGGATGTTAGAGTTTCATCCTCTAGATATAGGACAACGGAAAGAGTTTTGCACCAGAACAGCAGGGCCAAAAGCCTAGGTATTATCTGCCATTTCCATTCCACGGGCTAGTCTGTCTCTCTATGCCTTCCGTACAGAACCCTTGGTCCCCAGAGTATTGGAAAAGATAAAGGAGGAAAAGCCAAAAATGTTATTGTTGGCTGCTTTCTTCCCAAAGTGACCCTAGTTTTCAAGCCTGCTGACCAGGCAGAGACAGAACCCAGACCTTTGCTTTAGCTTGTGGATCTCTTAACTGAAAAGAAAGGGTCTCTGCTACATGCAAGCTTGATGACAGTCAGTTTAAATTATCTAGAACACATCCCATTCAGGCGCAGGTTCACAGTGGATATAATAAGTATTATGGGTGAGACCAGCAAACCAAAAGACAAAGGAAAGCCTACCTTGCAAAAATGTTATTTTTCTCATCTGGTGCCTTGCCAGATACCAAGACCTAATTTTGTCACAGATATGGTTGTTTCTGTCCTACTTCCTTTCATGGAAGACTGAGTTTATGGTGGCTGTGGTCTCTGCTAGAAGAATGTCAGAATTGCAAGATGTTCTTAGTGTTTCACTGTTGCAGTCCTAACTTGTGGGATTTCCTGCCATGGAAGGCCTTGGCTGGCCCAACTACCAGTCAGTAGTTTTCGTCCTGGAGCCAGTGGGTGCCCTGTCTGACGTTACTACACTAGGGTATCAAGGGAGTCCGTCAATGCCATGATCTCAATTCTTTCTTGCTGTTAGAGCCCAAAGCAGAATGCCAGTCAGTGCATCATTTGGTCCACACCAGAGAAAGAAGATTCTGGAAAGCTAAGTACCCTGTTGGGGAACCTTTTATTAATCATTTGACTAATGTTAGAGAACATTAATAATTGCCTCCGCTGTGGCATTCAGGTTCCACACCAGGACTTTCACTCTCGTGTGTGATTTGTTTAGGCTATATAACAGTGTCACCAACTTTTGTTTTTGTGCTTGCTGTAATAGAACCATTAGGCATAGGGCCAAGGTTCTAGCTGAGCATCTTAGTGAGTTATCAAGCCTCTTGCATCCTACATCATCTGCCGGTCGAGCTGAAACATATCTCCCTAGGTGGAAAAGAGATGAAGAAAAATGCTCCAGGTTTAGGGCCCTGGATAACACCTGCTTGCTGTCGTCCAGTTCTCCTAGGCTTGTTGCTGAAGAAAGTGAGGTGCTTTCACAGCCACCTTCCACAACTAAGGTGATGGCACCTCTTTCGAGACCCATTTTGGAGTGTGATAATGCCTTCTGGTCCCTCAACATCTTTTCAAGCCAAATGACTCAGTTTGTCGGTTGGGTCTGGGACTGCTTTGCAGGCCCCGGCTTCTGACAACCGCTCAAAGACCAATGGTTCCTCCCATCGCCAAGACATTGCAACAGCTGTTAGCCCATGGGAGGTGGCTATCCTTGCTGGGCTGGAGTTCAGCCTTAGAGCAAAGCCTAAGGCTATTCAGAAGAAAGTGACTCCTGCCAAACCTCAGCCAAGGCCTTCCAGCTCCCACTTCCAGGCTTATCAACAGGATCTTGTGAGGCTGGCTGAAGATCTAATCTCACTGGTTAGATCCAGATGTCCTCCCCGAGTCCTTCCAAGCACAAGGAAGAGAGGCGCACCCCTCCAGAAGAATTTTTCTTATTCTTTTGACTACGATGATGGCTTCGACCAGGAAGATTCCACCCTTGAGGAGGTTGTTTCCATTGCCTGCTTTGAGGATTCAGACTCTGAGGAGAACCTTGCATCTTCACCTCCTGAGGATATTTCCTCTGGGGAAACCCTAAAATTGAAGGAACACTGCAAGTGGGAAGCTCTCACCATATCTCCTATCTTAGATGTGGTAGATGATGTATTCCATTGTTCGTTGAGTCCAGACTCCTTGCCTCCTGCCCCTAGAAAGTTTGACAGGTTTTACAGAGTTCTGGATTCTCATAGACATCTCTTTAAGAACTCTGTGGCAGACTCTGAGGCGGTAACCCCAGGTCATAAGGGAGCAAAAGCTAGCTCTTCCAAAATCCTCTTGCTTACTGACAAGGAAAGTAGGGCCTTCGGTAGATTTGGCAAAAAAGTTTACATGTTTGCAACCCTCGTCATGAGGACTTTGAATTGCCAGTTTCACATAGCTGAGTACAAACTATTGTGGACCAGATGAGGCAGAAATTGATGGGCATAGTGAACAAGCATCTCTCCAAGGAGTTATTGGACCTTGGGAATTCCTGCTCTCAGGTAGCTAAACACTTCCTACATTGTGGCTCTGATGCTATAGAAGCTTACAGTAGAGCTGCAGCTACTGGTTCTGTCATCAGAAGGCATGCCTGGCTGAGAGAGCAGTCCTTCCCACGCCATTTAAAATCCAACCTCCTGGACACTCCTTTGGTCAAGGACATTCTCTTTGGTCCTGAGGCTGACAGAAAATGGAAGATAAGGTCAATTCCATGCTGACTGTTGAGGACTTTCTTCAAGTTCAGTCTCCTTGTTTCAGTAGAAACTGCCCTACCAAGCGTTGATCCTTTCCATCCCCAATCCAAGGCTAGGCATGAAAGCCCCATAGGAAAGGAGCCCAATCCAAAGCTAGACAAGAAAGCCCCATAGGGAAGGAGCCAAAAACAGCATCAATGGCCCAAGAAATGTAATTCAGATCCCATTAGACCAGGGAGTGCACACCCGCATGCCCCTACCAGGGGGCAACAATAACTCAGCCATGGTAGTCCCTTCCACCTCCTCTTTCCCTCCTCATCCCCATCCCCATTCCCATCCCAAGCTAGTGAGGGAGACTCACTATTTCACAGAAACTGGACTGTCATTACTACAGACCAGTGGGTGTTAAACATCATCTCAAAGGGTTGCAAACTCAAATTCAAGCAACCCTTGGTGTACTCAGACTTCAGACATCCCACCAAACCAAAGTTATGAGGCATTATCTCGTATAGAGTTACTGTAGGCTCAGGGCTCTGTGGAACCAGTACCAGAACCCTTGCAAGGATGAGGATTTAATTCCCGACTCTTCCTGTTTCCCAGGAAAGAAGGTACATGGTGGGCCATTACTGGACCTGTCCAGACTCAACCAGTTCTTGTTGGTTCCAAAATTCAAGATGCTAACTCTTCAAAAACATCTGCCCATGATTTCAGCCAATGCTTTCATGGTTACTGTAGACCTAAAAGATGATTATCTCCATATTCCCATAGAGGAATCAGACATAAGCTTCTTACACTTCAAAACAGGTACCAGACACCATCAGTTCTGTGCTCTGCCATCTGACTTGTCCACTGTTCCCAGGGTCTTCACAGAATGCCTAGCCCCACTGATAACCTTTTGCAGATCAAAGAGAGTCCGTGTTTACCCCTAACTGGATGATTGCCTCATCCAGGCAACAAACCTAGAAAAACTCAAGTCAGAATTTCTCCCAAAAGCTTTTAAGCTCCATGAGGTTTACCATCAATGCACAAAATTCTCAGAGCCCTCAAAAAGGATTGTGTTCCTGGGGGCCCTACTGGACTCAGCCCTCCAGAGGGCCTTCTTACCCCCAGACCAAGTCTCCTCCTTGACCCTGTACTTCAAGAAATTCATGATCAGGAACTACCTCACAGCCAGAGAGTACCTCAGGGCTCTGGGTTATGTGGCCTCTTTCATCCTCATGATTCCCCTTGCCAGACTGCACATGAGGAAACTTCAGTGGTACCACAAGAATATGTAGTTCAACATTCACAGCCTCTCACATCCAAGATAAAGCTGCTTCGTTGCCTCAGGAAAGGTTTTGCCTGGTGGGCACAAGCCTTCTCTCTCAGACCAGGTGCCCCCTTCAGTGTCAGCCCTTGGGAACAAACTCTTGACAATGGATGCATCAGAAATAGCCTGGGGAGGAAACTTCAGCTCCCTGCTGATTCATGGCAAATGGGACTCCAAGTTCAGATTCAAACACACAAATCTAAAAAAACTAATGGCAGTACAAAAAGACCCGATAACCTTCCAGAAGGAATGGAATTCCAGAGTTCTAGTGGTAATGACAGACAATACCATAGTTGTGGTACATAAACATGCATGGGGGGGGACTCACTCTTACCATCTTTGATACCTAGCAGTGGATGTTTGGGAAAGGCACACTCCACAGAGTTACGCCTCATGGAACTCGTGGAACAGTACCTACCAGATGTACACAACCAACTATCAGATCACTTCCACAGAAGCCTGTCAGACTCCCACGAGTGGCAACTGCATCAGGAAATCTTTCTCAGCACAGCCATAGAATGGGGTATGCCACAAGAGAAAATGCTCATTTGAAAAAGTTTTGCTGTAGGGACAAAATAGTCAGCCTGGAAAACGAATGCTTTCTTTGACATGGACAGGTCTTTTCTTCTATGCCTTCACTCCAATACCACTCCTCCCCAGGGTATTGCTTAAAGATAAGGGAAGAGGGACCAAGAGTATTGCTAATAGCCTTAGACTGGCCTGGGTAGCACTGTTACCTTCTCTTACTTATCTTAACCAGTAGGAAACCATGGCAAGTGCCACTGAGATTGGATATATTAACACAGGATATGGGGAAGATTATAAACCCCAAGCTGAAGACGCTCAAATTGTCAGCATGGATGATGACTTAACTTCATGGAAGGAACCTGTCCTTGACAAGCAAGTCCTGGACATCCTTAAAGAGGCCAGGAGACCTAGCACAAGGAAGTCTTACTCCAACAAATGAAAAAGATCACCCTTTGATGCAGACAAAAAGCACAAAACCCTCTGCTTACCCAAAATCCCTTTCATTCTGTCTTATTTAGCTAACCTTTTTGACAAAGGGCTCTCTTACTCCTCCATAAAAACCCATACTTAAGCTATTTTAGCCTACTTGCCTTCTCAGCCTCCTCTCTTCTCACACCCCCTCATGAAATGGAGTAATTCACATTAGGACTTCCAGAAAGCCTCTGGTCCCACCCTGCGACCTCAGTTTTGTTTGAGATAAACTTACCTTTCCACTGTTTGAGCCAGCTGCTTCCACTGGGTTAAAATTAAAATTCTTGACCTGAAAGCCTGCCCTGTTAATGGTTTGGATGGCGCAGTGGTGCAGCATTGTCACCT
The DNA here is from genome assembly GCF_019279795.1 of Protopterus annectens. NCBI lineage: Eukaryota > Metazoa > Chordata > Ceratodontiformes > Protopteridae > Protopterus > Protopterus annectens. The sequence goes on from NC_056737.1 coordinate 263,430,230, forward strand.
CACAGAAAGAAGATCTCCGGTTCGATCCTCTGCTGGGGTGCCTTCTGTGCGGAGTCTGTATGTCCTCCCTGCGTTCGTGTGGGTTTCCTCCCACAGTACAAAGACCGTGTCTGGAGTGTTTCTCCCTGGGCTTCCACTGAAAATTGGTTTCATTCCAAGTCGGACTTTCCCGGTAAACAAAAGTTAAATAAATAAATAAATTATCTTCTACCCAGAGTCTGTCACAGGGCTTAACCCTTCCTTCATGCCCAAGGTGGTGACAGAGACTTCTTTAAATCAGTCCATACATTTGCCTCCTTTCTTATCCCACCCACAAAACAAGGGTGGAAAATATCCTCCATTCTTTGGCTGTGCATAGGCAGCTATGTTACTACATAGACAGAATCAAGTGTGTCAGAAAAATCAGACCAACTGTTTGTGGCCTTTGCTAGTGGCTCTTGGGGGAAACCGGGCTCTAAGCAAACCATCTCCAAATGGATCTCTCTCTGTCCTGTTACAGCCATCATGTTAAGAAATCCCCTAATGTTGCTACCTCTACTGCATTCCTTAAAGAGGTACCCACAAAGGAGATTTTTGGAGGCAGCTACTTAGTCTTTTCTGCATACTTTTACCAAACATTACCACCTCGTTGCCTTCTCCAAGCCTAGAACAGGATTTGCCACTGCCATCTTGCAAGACGTCCTTGCCTCTCTTTAATCTTCATCCTCCCTTCCTGTCAGATTTGGGAATCAGCCCTTAAGTTAGGACTGCAACAGTGAAACCTGAAGAACATACTACAGCTGTGTATAGTTACCATAAATGTAGATGTTCAGGCTACATACCTCTTAAGAAAAGAAATCTAGACAAAGCCTAAATAATGGAAGGGCAAAGGCCCAAAGATGGGGACAGGTTTTAAATATTGTATTAGCAGTTGTTTTTCATTTGGTCTTCAACCTATGAGACGCGTATCCAGCATGGATCCGACAGCCATATACTCAAGCACTGGAGGTGAAATCTGAGCTCCTCCTCTAACAATAATGCTTTGCTGTCCCTCCTCCCCTCAGATCTCGTTTGCCACTGATTTTGATCTGCGCGGATCTCCTTTTCTCTGAGCTCCTAGTATTTCTATCCATTTGTCTAGCTATCTATTTCGCTATCTTCTTACCCTTTCTATCCCTCGTGTTGGTGCACTTCGGTATGTAGAATTTAAAAAAAAAGGCATCTTTCTGTCCTTCCTTTTGTCTCTCTCTCTTCTTGTGTGGCGTGCATGTGTGTGTTTTTCTTGTGCCCATAGCTAACACTCCTAATCCAGGGTTCAAGAAATGTACGGAGTGTGGGTGTAAGATCCCTCTATCTGATGCCCACACTCTGCATGGTGTGTCTTCCCCATCTTGATTCCTCCTGCTCGTTTTGCTTGGGCTTTAATCCTCCTATGCTTTTCGACAGAAGGAACAAACTGATCCCGAAGGGTCTGTTAGCCCCTTCTTCGAACACTTCTGCTTCCCTTTCCCCTGCTTGTGGGACTCGAACTCCTGCCAAGAAGTCTGAGGAGGGAGACCGGGTCAGGCACAAGGAGAGGGATTGGCATAGGAAGCGGTCTTCTGACTTGGCTTTTTCTGCTGAGCCTCCCACCAAGCCTAGGCTCGAGTTGGTCTAGGGTTCTCCTAGCCTCCGGTCACCCCATTTCTGCCCTGGAGCTGGAGAGTTCCCGAGCCAAGTCTTCTGCCTCTGCCTCCCCTCGGGCCCATCCAGGCTGGGGTTGGTATCTTCCTTTGTCTGGTCTACTCGGTGCCTGTCTGAAGCTGAGGTGGACAGAATGATGATGAAGTTTCTTCAAGCACAAATTCAGCTTGGGGTCTTGCCTGCTCCATCCCCCTCTGTAGAGTCGTGGGAATGCAGGTGGGTTCTTGCCGATTTCTCCTTCTCCGATCCAACCTTCAGCTTCAGAGTCCTTGGATCTGAGGTTTCCCAGTGTTGGTGTCTGCGCCAATGGTCTCTTGTACCTCGACACTGACAGTTACCTTGAGCGGTTCAGCTCCGATGTCTTCGGACTGGACTAACTCTTGGAACCATAGCTTCAGTGTCGGCTATGAGGTTTTCGGAGCTTTTCCTTCCCCTCACGGCTTTGGTGCTGGGAAGCTCTGCTCCAACCGGAATCTCTCACAGAAGATACAGATTTGGATGAGGGGAGGGTTCCCAACCGATGACCTCCTGATGACTTATTTGGAGACATCATGGAGATTCTGCATCAGAGAGGTGGGTGGTCTTCGCTTAAACTCAACCCTGATGAGTCTGTATTCCTGGAGGCATTTGGCACAGAGCCTTCTATATCTTGGGTGTCCCCCACTTGCGAACCCTTTAGTGGATCTCATCTCTTGTAGGGCAGAGAAGGAACCGAACACAATTGAGCCCATTCCTAAGGGTCCGGATAAGGTAGTTAGTTCCCCATCGGACAGGCCCTATTGGTCCAAGGGTTCCCCAGTCAATGCCATGATGGTTGCGGTGGCCTCCAAGAAGGAGCTGGCTCAGGAGAGGTCCTCTGTCCATTCTCCAAACAGGGAGTCTAGGGTGATGGGACCGCTTTGGGAAGCTGGTATATGCTTCAGCCACCTTTGTTCTGCATGCACTGATCTATTTGGCTCATGTCACCAGACTGCAGAGGGACCTGGTTAAGGAAATGTCTGTGTCTGCCTCAGGGTCCATGTCGGTTGAGGAGAAGGTTCATAGATTAGTACTAAGCTAACTGCCCATGTGAGCCATTTTAAGCCTAGCCAGTTATCCGTTGAGACTTAAACCCTGCACCTTGTGTTTGTAAGGCAAATGCCTTAACCATTAAGCCACCCTCCCAACCCATCCAGGCTGGGGTTGGTATCTTCCTTTGTTTGGTCTACTCTGTGCCTGTCTGAAGCAGAGGTGGACAGAATGATGATGAAGTTTCTTCAAGCCCAAATTCATCTTGGGGTCTTGCCTGCTCCATCCCCCTCTGGACTATCCCCCAGACTAGTCTGGATCAGGCATTTATTCCAGGTTGTTTTTCTGTTCCCGATTGGCCACCCTAACTGCCATTTTGAACATGTCCATGACGCTTCTTTCTCATGTGACTGTGAGGGTTCCTCTAGTTTGGCCGGGACGGGCATTGCCATTAGATGGCATGCCTCGCTCCAGCTTTGTGCTTTTTCAGAACTCTTTAAGGTGTCATTCACAAACACCCCCTTTGAAGGATCCACTTTGCTTGGCCTTACTGTTCATGACACACTTACTCAGTGTGAAAAAGATGGAAAGGCCTAGTCTGCCATCAGGATCTGCTTCTCTACTTCACAGCATTCCTTTTCTAGGGATTAGAGTGGGGTCAAAAAGTTTTGGTTTTGGAAGTCTCAGGGCTCTTCTCAGGGCGTTCAGGGTCTATCTTCCCTCAGAGGCAGAGGGGGGAAATGACAGACTACTCATGTGGCAGAGTGAGTCTGGGGAACCAAGGGTCTCGAGATTCATTCTCGGACAGACGCTTTCAGCAGTCCTGAAGGATTGCCCGAATGCTCTACTGTGGAGGCAGTCAGGGGGTGACTTTCTGTGCACCCAGCAGCCTGGGAGTCCATCACGAACAATGCTTGGGTGCTCCAGATCATATCCAGAGGTTATTCCATCTTATTTGTTCATCCTCCCTCTCCGAAGGGATACCTCCGGATGTTCCACCCGGCCAACGGGAGGCGGCAGCTGTAGAAATTGCCAGGCTGCTCAAAAAAGGAGTCATCCAGACTATCCCCCAGACTAGTCTGGATCAGGCATTTATTCCAGGATCTTTATGATGCCAAAGAAAATGGGGGACTTCTGACACATTCTTGATCTTACAACCCTGAACCTGTCCTTTGCCAAAATGAGGATGTTCATCGTGCATACAGCTGCAGTCATAACAGATGGGTTTTCCTGCCGTCAGGCGGGTCCTCGGTCGGCCGAATTCCAAAGTCTAGGTCCGGCGTCGGATGTCGTCGCTTCTTCCCTGACGTCAGTGCGACAGGGGTATAAAAGAATCAGCCGACGCCATTTTCTTCAGTCTTTCTTGCCGCGCGATGCCCGAAGCAGAAGCAGTTCGCAAGTGCCGGTCGGCCAGCTCCTGAGATTACGAATATTTTTCAACCGAAATCTTCTTGAAAGCGAAGTACCCCGTTGGGGAAACTTTTCTTGCCTCAGACCGATGTCAGACAAAGTTAATAATTGCATTTCATGTGGGAAGCAAATACCGCATAAGGATTTTCATTCCCTCTGCATTCCTTGCTTAGGCCCAGACCACGACATCTCGGCCTGTCGTTTTTGTGCTACATTCAACAGACGCACTATTAAGCGTCGGGCGGAGTTCGCCCAACACTATTTTGGCAAAAAGTTTAATTACATTATGTCGTCGGATACTCCGACTCCAGTTTTGAGTAAAAGACGCAAAGATAAGGACCGACATACGAGGTTTGCGACTTCTACCGACACCACACTGAAGCCGACTACAGGTGCTCTGGTTCTCAGAGAGGTGCCTACGCAGCCGCTGACTACCGATGACACTTCTTTGGTGGTGTCTTCTGTGCCCGAGGTCGCAGGCTCTTGGGCCCACACCCCGACTACAGATACCGAAGCCACTCTTGGCGGGGAAACTCGGAGTTTAGACCGGCCTGCCACCTCTCAAGGTGTCTTCAGGTCGCCTTCTTTTTTTTCCATCAAGGCTTCCACTAAGTCTAAAGCAGCCATGCATACTAAAAGACAAGCTCCACAGGGCCCCTCTCAAGGCCCCTTGCCTAAAAAGCAGATGCTCAAAATGGCTGAGGATTTGATTACTCTTATTAGGGGTTCTCAACCCCCCTCGGACAAAAGGCCCAGAGTGCAGGAAAAATACCCTTCCTCGGACCAGGCCTCCATTACTTCAGAACATTCTGAAGACCAGGAACATTCATACTCCCCTTTTGAAGATTATGATGCAGAGGAGTCCATTCCCTCTGTCCCCCCCCCCCCCTGAGGATTACTCTTTTGGGGAAACCTTACATACCTTGAGGGAACACTTCCACTGGGAAGGCCAAGAGTACTCAGACTCCAAGAAAAGGCTTAGGGATTTCCTCTTGCTCCCTCAGCACAGGCCTCTGGCTATACCTCCTGTCTTAGACATACTAGATGATGTGTATTCGGAGACCAGATTCTTTACCTTCAGCTCCAGTCAAGCCTGACAGGTATTACCGGGTTCCTGATTCACACCAATTCCTATACAAAAGCCATGCGGCTGACCCAGAAACTATTTCACAGGGTCCCAAGGGAATTAAGGCCTCAACTGCTAAAAATCCATTACCTTCAGAGAGCGATTCCAGAGCTTTAGAAATGTGGGGGATAAAGGTATACACCTCGGCCACCTTAACCATGAGGGCATTAAACTGTCAGTTCCATATGTTAAAGTACCAACCGTTTCTGGAGATCGTAGGTTTACCCCGGGAATCATCTCTGTGTCACTGCTGGACAGAGGCACAACAAACTAATGGGTACAGTATTTTTTCATGTAAGGGGTGACGTAAGCCACAAAACTTTGGGCTAGGCTTATAAATGCCTTAGGGCAGATAGCCTAGTATAAACCTATGAACCTATGTTATCACAGTTGAAAAGCAAAATGTCACAACCTGAACAACCAGACTTGAAGGAGTTGCAGGATTTGTTACATAGTGCAGAGCAAGTGGGTAAACATACCTTGCAATGTGGTTTTGATGCTTTAGAGGCCTCATGTAGAGCTGCTGTTACAGGATCAGTCATACGTAGACATGCTTGGCTCAAAGAACAAACCTTACCAGATCATGTCAAAGCTAAATTTCTAGATGGACCTCTTCAAAAAGATGTATTGTTTGCTGTTAAAGCTGAGGAGGTATTAAAGAAAATGGAGGAAAAGGCAAAATCAATGCAAACAGTGAAAGATTTCCTACAGGTACAACCTCCACGTTTCAGTAGAAATTGGCCTTCAAAAAATTGGTCCTTTCCAGCCACGGACAGACCCCAAAGAGGTAGATACAGGCGCCCTAGGGGTAGAGGGCAATCTCAAGGATCATTTAGAGGCAGACAATGGCAAGCACCTACACAAAGAGGTGGTGAGGATAGTTCACAGCCATTCAGAAAGCAGAATCAATGACTTCCCCTTTGCATGCCAAGCAAGGCTTAAATGGCAGCACCTTTAGGCGGAAAACTGGCATTATTTTCGAAAAATTGGCATATTGTCACAAAAGACAAATGGATCCTGGACTTATAGACAGAGGCTACAGATTCCACTTTCACACCCTTCCAAAAATGAGAGGCATGCCAAACCTGCCACACAATCAAAGGGCAGAGGCACAAAAACAAATTTCAGATCTCATGGACATGAAAGCTATTCAAGAGGTACCTGCACAAGAACAGGGTCAAGGTTTTTATTCCAGACTATTCCTGGTACCAAGGAAGGGCAAGGATTGGAGACCTATTTTGGACCTATCCATCCTAAACACATTTTTACTTGTGCCAAAATTCAAGATGCTCACATTACAGCAGCTTCTTCCCATGCTGGGCAAGGAGTCTTGGCTGGTAACATTGGACCTCAAGGAGGCATACCTGCATGTCCCAATCAGACAAGATTGCAGAAGATACCTCAGATTTCTTGCAGGTTCAACCCATTATCAATTCTCTGCATTGCCCTACTAATCCCAGAGTGTTCACGAAATGCCTGGCATCAGTAATTGCCTACTGCAGACTTCAAGGGATACAAATATACCCATATTTGGACGACTGCCTGATCCAAGCGGACAGCAAGCACATACTTCTGAAACATCTGGCGTTTGTAATAATGTTGTTGAATTCTCTGGGATACACAGTCAACAAAAAGAAATCAAGGCTAATACCCTCTCAACAATACTTTTCCTGGGTGCCAGCTTGAATACAAATACCCAGATGGCCTACCTCATGCCAGAGAAACAAGGGCAACTAACTCAATACTTCAGAAAACTGGCAACCTTCACCAGGCTAACTGCAAAGAAAATCCTGCAGGCTCTGGGATTCATGGCATCTTGCATCCTGCTAATCCCATGTGCAAAGCTGCATATGAGGAAACTTCAATGGTACCTAAAAAACCTATGGTCTCAACACAGCCACAATTTGGAAGCAATTATACCAATGATTCCATGTCTTCAAAAGGAATTTCTGTGGTGGGCTCAAGCATGCCAAAGAAACACAAGTCTCCCATTCTGCAAGCCTCAAGCAAATCAAGTCATCACAACAGACGCCTCGGACTACGCCTGGGGGGCGCACATGACAGATTGGTGTATTCAGGGCAAATGGTCCCAAAAAGAAAAGCACTTACACATCAATCAAAAGGAAATGCTAGCAGTAATAAATGCTATTATGGCTTTCAACGACCTACTGCATCCAGGCCAGCTACTGATAAGGACAGACAACACCACAGTGATGTGGTACATAAACAAACAGGGAGGAACCTATTCATATCCCTTATGCAGGCTGGCCATGTCTCTTTGGAACATGGCTCTGGAATTACAAATCGAACTTCAAGCACAGTACCTGCCAGGCAAGGAAAACACGCTGGCAGACAACCTAAGCAGAAATATGACAGATCCACACGAATGGAAGTTGCATCCTCAAGTTTTTACAAAGATAATTCAAGCATGGGGAAGGCCAGACATAGATCTCTTTGCCACCCACAGAAATCACCAATTGACAAAATTCTGCTCAAGGACCTTTCATCCACAGGCCTGGAAAGTGGACGCACTCTCTTTCAGTTGGACAACAATGACAGTTTATGCCTTTCCACCTCTTCCTCTGCTGCCCAAAGTTCTATTAAAAACCAGAGCAGACAGAACAAAGATGATTCTCATTCCTCCAGACTGGCCAAGACAACACTGGTACCCACTCCTGAGAAGCCTGACGCATTCCCCACCATGGATCCTGCCTCTAATGCCTCTTCTACTGACTCAGCACAACTTCAAAACTCTTCACAGTCAGCTGAAAACACTCAATCTAGCTGCATGGAAGATTCCTTAAATTCACAACAGACCCTACTCTCCAAGGAGGTGCAGGATGTCATTTTGGAGGCCAGAAAGCCTTCTACTAGAAAAGCCTACTCCGCAAAATGGAAACGGTTTTGTGCCTGGAATCAGAAAAAGGGTCAGAATCCTGGAATACTGAATTTTCCTCAAATATTACAGTACCTAGCTGAGATGCTAAGCAGTGGACTTTCTTTCTCTTCCATCAAAATCCATGCCTCAGCCATTTCTGCAGAATACAACACTGATCCTCCTTTATTCTCTCACCCCCTCTTAAGACGGTTCCTCAGAGGGGCTAAGAATATAAAACCCCCAAGGAAACAACCAGTACCTGCTTGGGACCTCAATTTCATTCTAGAAAAACTGACCTTGCCTCCTTTCGAGCCAGCTGCTTCAACAGAACTGCAATATTTGTCCTGGAAAAGAGCCTTCCTTCTGGCTATCACCTCAGCTCGCAGGTTTCGGAACTACAAGCCCTCATGGCTGTGCAGCCTTTCATCATTTTCCATCAGGACAGAGTTTCCTTACGAACCAATCCTTCCTTTATGCCAAAGGTAGTATCTAGGGTAGCCTTGAATCAGGCTATCCACTTACCTACCTTTTATCCTAATCCTCAAAACAAAGGGGAGAGACTACTACATTCCTTGGACATTCACAGACAGCTACGTTATTTGGACAGAACAAAGCCTTTCAGAAAATCAGAGCAACTCTGTGTGTCCTATGCTACAGGAGCTCAAGGGAAGCCTATTTCCAAACAGACAATCTCAAAATGGCTAGCCCACTGCATACGCTTTTGTTACTCTTTTCATGGTCAAACTGTACCTGCAGGCATCAGATCTCACTCCACAAGGGCCACAGCTACCTCTGCAGCTTTCCTCAGGGGGGTTCCTACCAAAGATATTTTGGAAGCAGCCACTTGGAGTTCTGTACATACTTTCTCCAAGCACTATCACCTACCATTATACTCCAAATCTAGAGCAGGCTTTGCCACTGCAGTCTTGCAGGGCATCCTGGCTCCTCCTAGTTCCACCTAGTGCCTACCACCCCTTTTTTAGCTTTGGGATTCTACCCATCTGTTATGACTGCAGCTGTATGCACTATGAACATAGTACAGTTTTGTACCTACCATAAATGTAGATGTTAGAGTGCTAATACAGCTGCAGTCCAGGTTTCCCTCCCTCCTTCCCCTCTTGGGACAGGCCTCATGGCTAACACCTCCTCATACAACCTGATTGGGGTATTCTTTTATGGTGTATTTGCTTGCAACTACTGTTTTTTGATTATATTGCATTTTATTATTACATGAATTTATGTATTGCCTTCCTTCTGGGGGCACCTGACATCTGGGGCAAGAAAAACTGAAGAAAATGGTGTCGGCTGATTCTTTTATACCCCTGTCGCACTGACGTCAGGGAAGAAGCGACGATATCCGACTCCGGACCTAGACTTTGGAATTCGGCCGACCGAGGACCTGCCTGACGGCAGGAAAACCCATCTGTTATGACTGCAGCTGTATTAGCACTCTAACATCTACATTTATGATAGGTACAAAACTGTACTTTTTGAATGGTCACCCTACAATCAATTCTGTCCTTTCTGCTGGACAATAGCTGGATATGCTCGGTGGACCTTCAAGATGCAAACTATCACATGAAAATAAACAGACACTCCAGACGGTTTCTTTGCTTCCAGATGGGAGCCAATTACTTTCAATTCAGAGTGCTCCCCTTTGGAGTCGCCACTGCCCCCTGGGTGTTTAGCAAAGTGATGGCAGTAGTGACGGCTCACCTGCAGCTGCAGGAGTTTCAGGTTTTCCTCTACCTGGACAATTGGCTCCTCTCCACTCCCTCCAAGCGATGACTGATTCAAGGCAGGGATTACCTCCTTCTCCTTGCACCTTCCCTGAGCATTCCGATCAACCTAGCCAGATTGAACTTGGAACCTTTTCAGGTGTTGGACTTTATAGGTGCTGCATTGGATATGATAAAGGACAGGGTGTTTCTACCTGTAGACAGGTTACTTTTGCTCCAACAGCATGTGAAGTCTATTTAGACTCCTCTCTCTAGCAAGCATGGTTCTTTTGGCGTTGTGGTATGTGAAGGCCACAATAACCCTTCTACCAACTGCACACCTACACGTGAGGATTCTTTAGTGGACCTCAGAGGTAGAGTGGTCCTTCTCAAATTTCCTTTATCGTATCTGGTCTGACTATCCTGAGTTTTTCTGGACTTTTTTTGGTGGTGGCTCAAGTCCTCAGACCTTCTTCTGGGCCGCCCATTTGTTCTTCCTTTTCCCTCGATCATCGTGATCACAGAAACCTCCATGCTTGGGTGGTGGGGCATTACATGGGACAGATGGTCCAAGGCACGTGGTCTCCTTTGGAGACCAATCTGCAGTATCATTGTCCTGGAGATGAGGGAGGTGCTTCTGGTGTTGCAAGCCCTTCAGGCCTTTCTTCCTACCGGGATTATTTCTATCCAGATGGACAACATGCCTATAGTCCCATGATTCCCAACTCTTTGGTCTCATCTGGTGTGTCCTCCCTGGGCTGTGGATCTAGTTCTGGATCTTCTCCCACACCCATCAGGGGTTCCTCTCCCAAACTTAGTCAGCCTGAAGCTCACTGCTTAGCTGCTTCAGTTTCCTTGATGGCCAGGAGTCCCGGGTTCTTTTCACCAGTGAAAACTATCTGGTTGTGGCTCACAGGGCTTCTTATAGGAAGATTTATTCAAGTAAGTGGAAACATTTCTCTGTCTGGGATTCTCAGCACAAACTTGATCCATTTATAGCTCCTGTTCCTACCATTTTAGATTTTCTAGCTGATGTTTTTCACAATGGTGCTGACTTTTCTACAACTGAAGTTCAATTGGCATCAATTTCAGATTTCCATGTGGGGGAGAATTCAGCCTCCTTGGCTTCTTCCAAGCTATACAAGGACTTTTTAGAGAGTACATTCCTTCCTAGACCACCTATCAAGGACTCCACGCCTCCTTGGGGGTCTGACTCTAGTTTTACACGCCCTAGTTTATCCGCCTTTCAAACCAGCTGCCAGTGTCCGTTTACAGTTATCGTGAAAGACAGCCTTCCTATTACTTTGGCCAAGAGGGTTTCTGAGTTACAGGAGTTATCTGTTGAACCTCTTTATCTTCTCTTCCATAAGAACAGAGTGACTCTTCATGCCAATCCATCTTTCTTGCCAAAGGTGGCTTCTGAAGCTAATATTAACCAGGTGATTAATTTGCCAGTTTTCTTCCCAAATTATCAGAACAAAAGGGAATACAAATTACATTTACTTGATATCCACAGATAGCTTTGATTTTATTTGCATAGAACCAAAAGTTTTAGACAGTCAGATCAATTTTTTGTATCTTTTTCTAAGCCACATCTGGAAAAGCCTATTTCTAAGATCACTCTTGCTCATTGGATTTCCAGCTGTATTTCTATGCCTTATCGGTACAAAGGTTTACCTCTACCTGGCCCTGTCTTGGTGCATTCTACTGGATCAGTGTCTACTTCTGCTGCCTTTTGGTCCAGGGTTTCTGTTAATGGTATTTGTTCGGCTGCTACTTGGACCTCTTCACATTTTTTATCTCCCATTACAAATTGGATATTCACTCCAGGAGCATGGCTTCTTTTGGCTCAACCGTGCTCTGGAACATCCTTCCATGAGGGCCTTCCAAGGTTATTGTAGCTAGGGACTCTGTCCCATAGGTTGAAGACCAAATGAAAAATAAACAACTGCAGATAAAGAAGTTATGTACTTACCATAAAGTTCCATCAGAGTTGTTGCTTTTCATTTGTCTTCAACCGTCCCTCCCTCCTTCCCTCTGCCTTTTGGCTGTGTAGTGGACTGGAAGATGTAGGCGCAAGCTTCTTCTTGGTTCTAGTTGAGTCTGTGTGTACCTATATCTTATATAGTCATGGATTAAGTTTTTTCTCCTGTTTGGGAGGGGGTGCTGTCCTGCAGAAAACTCAATCTGAAGGAAGGAGGGAGAGCGGGACATTATGGATAGTGGACGAGCTTGGATTTTGGCTCCATTCCTGGAGTATATGGCCAAGTCGGATCCGAGTCCCATAGTTTGATGGTAAATGAAAAGCAACAGCTCAGATGGAACATTATGGTAAGTACATAATGTATTTTTTTTATAAATTTAGAAAGCTGCTATAATAACAGGATTTTGTGTTAGCATGCATTTTCTGAAGGAAATTAAGTCTGAAACACAAATATGTCATCATTTGTTCATTATTTAGTGACTTCCATATTCTCTGATTTGCCAGAAAACCAAAATTTTATGAGGAACGGAACAAATATTTGAGGCAAAAATCTGGGCATTCTGTTAAAATCCTGAAAGGTTGAGAGGTATGGTTGGCAAGGACTTTCTCCTTCAGTCAGGATAACCTTCTTTCTCCTTTTTTTTATTCTGTATTACAGGGTCCCAGAATCTTGGCCTCAAGGACACGCTTGGGGGAGCTCCTACCTCTTAGGGGCAAGGGAAGTACTGAGTTCATGGTGCCGGTTGACTCCCTTTATACCCTAGCATAGTGATGGTGGATAGGGTGTCTGCCAGCTCTAGGAGGAGGAAAACCATTCTGGTAGTCAGGCAGGCCAAGGGCTTCCATGGTGGGATATCCCACAGTTTAGGACTGCAACAGTGAATACACTCAAACATCTACATTTTTGGTAAGTATACACAACTGTACTTTTTGTGCTAGCAACCCTTGTTTTTTCCCCACAAGGACAGAGTTGTGCTGCTACTAACCCTACTTTCATTTCCACAAGTGACAGTAGAACTGTCCCCAAGCCAGACCATGCATCTCCATGTCTTTTTAGCAAATCCTCTAAACAAGGGAGAAACATTTTTGAATTCTTTGAATGTGTATCTTCAGTTGACATTTTACTTAGGCAGGACAAAAGTGAAGGTCATACCAGTGTTTGCTTTGCAAAAGACAGGAAGGGAAATGTGAAGAAACATGCATTATTACAATGTCTAGTACATTACATTTGTTTTTGTTCTTCATTTCATGGCAAAGCTGCTCTTGGCCAAGTCAAGATGCATTCATCTAGAGCCACTGTAGCCACCACAGTTTTCCATGGATGCAAATACTTGTCATTTTGGAAGCATTAACCTGGGCAGCAGTCCATACCATTTCTAAACATTAAAACATGACAGGAGCAAGGTTTGGCTCTGCCATCTTTTATAGGGTGTGCTGTTTGCACAAGCCATTCAGGACCGGCCACCCAGTGGGCCTTGAACTCTAGGAGTTTTCACAGACCTCATGACTGCAGTAGTGAATAATTTGAAGATAGTATAGTTGTGCTAGAAGCTTATTATAATTGTATGTGTTTGAGCTTATTCATTGTTGCAGTACTTGTTTCCCATCGACAACCCCATTCTCTTCTTGTGAGACATCCTGGGGTTGAGGGGTATCCTACTTACCTTACTTCCCACCATTAATGTGCACCTTTCCAAGCACCCTTCATCTGATGAATGCATCTTGAACTATAAGAGATGGACTGGAGCTTGTGCTTTGCTTACTCCTCTTCCTTCTGTAAAACTCCCCAGCTCCTGCTGTGATATGAAGTCTTGATACAAGCTTTTTAATTAACAGGGTTAGAAAGCTCCAAAAATTGCATCAGCCAGTGCCCCTGTGTTTGCCACCAACACCCTGGTGCCCAAGTGGGTTGGAGTCAGCTGAAGCCAGATGGGGGGAGGGTAGAGCTCGAAGTTAGGTAGGCCATCAAGTTGCCCATAAACAGTGGTCTGTGGTTGTTCTTGATAAGGGCTATTTATTTACTGTAGTCTTCCTTACCTGATAGAGAACTGTTTAGATCATATACAGACTCATCTAGTACGAGACCGCTGTTTCCATTCTCATGGCAGTCTGCATTGGCAATATTAGAAGCCTTTATTGTTGAACTTTGGGAAGGTTAAAAAAAAAAAAAGCACTACACTTGCAAACTGCTAGCCAGGAGAAGTATGGTGGGATGTGGGAACAGAATCCAGTACTGCGACACATTAATGTGAATATGTAGCTCGTTCTATTATGTTAAGTATGTTTTATCATATTTATAATTTTAACTATTGAAATTTAAAACCTAATCAGTTGATCTAGAGTGTAAGGGTCAGAGAGCTGGTATCTATGGAACATGATTTTAATGAGTCCAGTACTGTTCTTGCCCAGTATGCACCTTGCGTATTCTGTCTCTCATTTGGTAATGCTGAGCTGTTTAAACAGCTCAGGGGATAAATGAGCAATTAGCTCAGCATGATTTTGCTTGATTAAAAAAATAAATAAATCACATTGTATACTACAATTTTATTTTTTTTAAGACCCAAGTTAGAGATGAAAGAAGAACATTGGTGATTCTGTGATGTTTTTGAAAGTAGTGCAGTAGACCAAATGCCTAAGTGGGATATGAGCTATCTGACTGCAACCTTTTTCTACTATTTTGACTGGTGTAGATGCAAAGCTCTAGGTCTTTAAGAGTTAATATTACAGTCTGAGCTGTAATACTGCACTAAAGAGAAACTTGTACACATTACAAAGAAGGGAGACTATCTCGTTACCTGCCATATTACTATTAATCTTGAAAAAATCCACAGTTTTCCAGTCTAGAAATAAAAAGAAGTTTTTTTTTTTTTGGTCGGTTTTAGTTGAGCATTTTTACACTTGTGAGGGCTTCTTTATATCTAAATTTTCTTTCAGGTGTTTAAGAACTTATTCAGGTTCCAATCCACAAAATCCACTTTAGCTTCCCTGTTATCTTCAAGGGGGTTGTTTTGGTTATATTAAGTTACATGGAAGTTAAACTTATGTTTGTTTTAGTTTTCTACATGTTGGGTGATTAGCTGTGAGCTAGGTATAGTCACAGGAGTAAAACGAGGGCTTCCAGATTTCTCAGAAAATTCCAGTTGTCAAAGGTGAATTAATGATCTGTTTTAGTAGTTTGCACAAAGTTTACATAGACATGTATATATTTAGGTTAAGTGCCACAAAAGCCTGATTTTCTTTAACTAGGAATATCGGTCAACTTTTTTCACTCTATCTAAAAAATCATTATGAAACTTTAAATGAATTTGTGAACCAAAAATATCTTTTGCAGTTTTAGCCCCAGAAAATGGAACTGTTTAATGTTAAGTTGTCAATCTCGCCTTCATTCTTGCTGGATGGGTTCGGAGCCAAACTTCGGCTCCGACTCGGCCTAATACTAAAGCTCGAGAGCTATTTTTACCGGCTCGAGGCTATGCTATGTCCCATAATGCTAGGCGTCATATACCCAGATCTCGTTTGCCGCTTCAGCTACGAGGTTGCGTTTTAACCGGCTCCAGGTCGTATTTCAGATTTTTTATATTTACCGCTAGTTTTTGATAGATAATTTTCCCTTAGATCTTTTCTAGTAGTGTTAGTAGTCTCTCGACTAGTTCTTCCCCCCTTTATTAATAGTTTTCCTTACTCCTTTCCAACCTTAAGGTGGTTAGGCCTTCTCCTCCCCTGTATAGTAGTTTTTGTACAGGTTCCATTCTGTAGTGTGTGTGGAATTTTGTTTTATTGTAGTAACTTTGAGAGTGTCTTTTCAAGTGTTGTGTGTGTGTGTTTGTTGTGTCTGGTATACTTGTCTAGACTTTTTTGTCCCGTTCCTGTGGTATCATGTCTTAAGGATACCAGGATATCGGGATTCAAGAAGTGTGACTCGTGCTGTCAGAAGATGTCTCTGACACACGGTCACACTTCTTGTGTGTATTGTTTGGGCCCTCTGCACCTGCAGGACTCTTGTTCCATCTGTCATGCTTTTAGCCCAAGAGTCTTGCAGGAATGCAGATATAAGCTCATCCTAAGGGGCTTATTAAAGCCCGAAGGTTCTCCTACCAAGCCTCTGTCAGGAAAACCTTCTAAGCCTGCCAGACCATCGGCTCCATGTCTGGAGCCGGCGCCGAGCGGACCTTCTGCCTCGTTGGTTCCGGCTGGAACTGATACATCGAGGCCTCAGTCGGCTCCGACCTTGGTGTCAGAGCCGTCTCCAAGCCGAAAGCGTTCCCGATCTCCTTCATTGGAGTCAGTCAGGTCGGCTCCAAAGTCCCCTTTGCTATCGGAGCAGAGCCATAGGTCTCACTCCTCTAGATCTTTCAGGCTTTCAGACCACAACCTCGAGAGGGTAGTCAGTAGGCTTTTGAAGTCGCAGGCGCTCGCCAAGTTATTGCATAGCCCGTCTCAACAGCCAGCGGCTTCCCCAACGCCTGCTCCAGTTCCTCCTCCGACTATTCCTTTGAGCTCAGAGCCGGAGGCTTTCGGGGTTGGTACCGTGGGGGCATCGGTACCGATTCCACCCTTATTGGTTCCTTTGTCGGCTCCGATCCCTTCATTGGCTCCGTCCTTGGAAGGATCCGGGCACCGGGACTCCCTCGTCTGTTCCGAGGGGGCGAGTGGCATCGGACCCTTGTCCGACCCCGTTCTCCCTCTCAGAGCATCAGCGCAGGTGAGTTCGGCCCCGACATCGGCCTCTGAGCCGTCCCTCTCTGTGCCGGGAGGAGCTCTCATCTCTTCGGAGCTGGGTCCCTCCTCTCTGCTTGATAGGGGCGCCTTTGAGGTCATGAGGAGGGTGCTGGCGCCATTACATTTGGGTAGATTCCCAAAGCTATGGTTGGGCGGAGGAATTTAAATAACATTAGGACCCAGCTATAAGGCCCTGCAAGACTGCAGTGGCAAAGACAGCTCTGGATTTAGAGAAAATTGGCAAATGATCATGCTTGGTGATAGTATGCACAAAACTCCAGGTAGCAGCTTCTAGGATGTCCCCGAGAGGGATGCCTCTGAGAAAGGCTGTAGAGGTAGATGCAGCCCTGATGGAGTGAGGTCTGATTCCCTGGGGTATAGGTTTTCCATGGTGCTTATAGCAGAAATGAATGCAATGGCCTATCCATTTAGAAATGGTTTGCTTTGAAATAGCCTTCCCCTCTGCCCCTGCAGCAAATGCCACCAGCGGTTTTTCAGATTTCCTTTGAGGTTTAGTCCTGTCCAAGTAGAATCTAAGTTGCCTGTGCACATTAAGGAATGCAGTATCAGTTCCTCTTTGTTATGTGGATTGGGAAAGAAGGTTGGCAAATGAATAGACTGATTAAGAGCCGCACTGGACACCACCTTGGGCATGAAGGATGGATTGGTTCTGAGGGACACCTTGTCCACATGAAAGATGATGAAAGGCTCCACTGCCATAAGGACCCGTAAAATTCAGATACCCTTCTAGCCTAAGTGATTGCTAAAAGGAAAGCTGTTTTCCAGGACAAGAAGGGTTTATTGGTGGACCTGATGCAAATGGTATTGGAGAATAACTATGTTGGTTTTGAGGATGAATACTACAGACAGTCCACTGGGGTTGCTATGGACGCTAAATGTACGTCCATATATGCTAACCTTGTTCTAGCAGAATGGGAAGACCAGATGTTAAGTTGTCTATCTCGCCTTCATTCTTGCTGGATGGGTTCGGAGCCGACCTCGGCTCCGACTCGGCCACTCTAAAAGCTCGAGAGTTGGTTCCACCGGCTCGAGGCTCCCCTTATATCCCACAATGCTAGGCGAGAGTTACCTCAGATCTCGTTTGCCGCTACAGCGATCGAGGTGTTGGTTTTCTACCGGTTCTTGGTAAGTGACTTTCTTGTAAAGTTAGTGTATTTAAACCCCTTTAATTTTAAATTTTATACTTATTTCCCTTAGTTTAGAGGAATTCTTGCCCCTTTTCTTAAAATTCCTGTTTTTTCCCCACAAGAACTTTAAGTTCTTCCCTCGGGCCTTCAGGCCTTCTTCCTTCCCTAGTGGGTGTGTGTGTGTGTTATTTTTCTTAATTTAAAACCTAGTCAGTTGTTTTATTTTAAGCTAAAACTAGACAGGGTGTAATCAGTGTGTTTTTGACTGTGTGTGTGATTGCACTTTCGGGATGTCTAAAGAATCAAAGGTCTCAGGCTTCAAGAAGTGTGATGCGTGCTGTCAGAAAATGTCTCTGACAGACGGTCACACTTCTTGTGTCTACTGCCTGGGGCCTTTGCACCTGCAGGACTCCTGTGCTGTTTGCCATGGCTTCAGTCCCAGGGTCCTGCAGGAAAGAAAAAATAAATTAATTTTAAGAGGTTTACTCAAGCCTGAGAATTCCCTTACTGTGTCTTCAGGGAAGCCCTCCAAGGCTTCTAGGTCTTAGGCTCCAGCAACTGAGCCGAGACCTAAGGCTTCTAAACCTCTCACTTACATCGGCTCCGGCTGGAGCCGATGAGTCTCAGTCCACAGTTTCTGTGGTTCCTCGGCTCCGCTGGAGCCGAGGTAATAGATTCTGTCGGCTCCGACCAGATCTTCGGAGCCGACATCGAGGAAGAGGTCCAGGTCACCATCCCTTGGCTCCGTTCATTTGGCTCCAGGATCTCCCCTGCTGTCTGAACGGAGCCATAAATCTCATTCCTCTAGGTCATCGATGCTGTCGGATCATGACCTTCAGAGGGTAGTGAGTCGACTTCTTAAGTCCGAGGCACTGGCCCAGATGCTTCAGAGCCCGACTCATCAGTCGATGCCTGCCCCTGTCCATCAATATATTCCTCCTCCGACTCCGTTGAGCTCGGAGCCGGGTCGGTCGGAACCGAGACTGTGGTAGTGTCGGAGCCGATACAATTGTCTTCGCTCCATCGGCTCCGATTTCTTCCTTAGAAGAATCTCGGCGCCGACTTCCATCGTCGGCTCGAGGGTGAGTGGCATCGACCCTTGTCCGACCCGCTTTCTCGGAGCTTGCGCTGGTGAGTTCGGCTCCGACATCGGCCTCGGAGACATCACTGTCGGTGCCGAGGGAGGTTCTCAGCTTCGGAGCGGGACCTCTGGCTTTGCCTGACAGGGGTGCTCGAGGTCATGCGGAGTGTGTTAGAGCCTGGCTCTACTCCACAGTCGGCTCCGCCCCTCCCACGGTGCCTCAGGTCAAGTCGACTCACTCCCTCATCCCGGACCGCAGAGAGCCAGCTCCTCAGGAACCCCTGTGGGATTTCATCCTCTTCCGAGGCCTCTCCTGATTTCGCAGAAGAGCCCCCTCGGAAGAGGAAGTGTAAGAGGAAACACATTGACTCACCTGAGTCCATCACATCTGACACAGATTTAGATGATTCCGAAGGTTCCCCGTTCCCCTTCTGAAGATGTCTCTTTGCAGACATTCTAGAGATCCTGAAGCAGAGGGGAAATTGGCCAGCCCTTAACCCTTCGGAGGATGAATCTGTATATCTTGAGGCGTTTGGCTCTCGCCCTTCCACCTCCTGGGTGTCCCCTTTGACCCCCTCATGCAGGTGGTTGCTAAAAGGCATGGCCGGCCCCTTGTTCAGTGGACCTCACTCCCAGGAGACCCTCCAAATTCATAACGCACCAGCAGACAAACAGTTCTTGACAAAAGGAGTTTCTGTGGATGCTATGGTGGTAGCTGCTGCCACTAAGAAGGACTAGCTGATCCTTCAGTACCTGTCCATCCACCTAACAAGGAATCTAGGTCCATGGACAGGTACGGGAAGCGGATGTTCTCATCAGCGACATTTACTATGCGTTCGCTGAACTACCTGTGCCATTTCACTGCCTTCAAAGGGACTTGATTAAAGCGAAAGTGACATGTTGAAGGATCCTACAGCTGCGGGTTTTCAAGATAAAATGAACACTCAGATGGCTAACCTTAACTCCATAGCCAACTCCTCCATGCGCCTCCTTTCTTATGCGGCTGATGGAGCGAGTAGGGCCGCAGGGACAGGTGTGGCCTTACGTAGGCATGCCTGGATGCGGCTATGCAATTTATGGACCCCTTCAAGACGCCTTTCACTAACTCCCCGCTTGATGGATCATCTCTTTGGTCCTCAAGTGAAAGAAACCTTGACTAGGTGCTAGACTGATGGCAAGACTCTTTCTGCCGCCGGAGTCCGTTTTCTACTCCTTCTAGGCCTTACCCCAAATGCCAGAAAAGTGGGAAAATGTGGTTCCAGAACAATCTCAAGGGACTTCGCCTGACACACAAAAGTCGTTTCGCCAGAGGCGGAATAACAATGGTAGACGTTGCCCTCGAGGCAGGGGCTCCGAGAACCAGGGCAATCGAGAAGCCTTCTCTGATAAGCCCTTTCAGCATCCCTGAGGTGTTGCCCGCTGCCCACCTTCGAGGCAGTCGGGAAGGTTGTCACTGTACCCAAAAGCCTGGCTATCCCTGACTCAAGACAAATGGGTACAGTCCGTCATTTCAAGGCTATTCTATCCCCTTTCTTGATTCCAAACAATCAAAAATCCCTTCCAGATGTTCCACCCGCCAAAGGGATCTAGCGGTTTTGGAAATTTCAAAACTGCTTGCAAAAAGAGCAATTCAGCCAGTTCCAGCAGACCAGCAAGGATCCGAATCTACTCAAGGTTTTTTAGTTCCAAAGAAAACAGGGACTGGAGACCAATTTTGGATCTCAGTATCTTGAACAGATCAGTCAAGAAAACAAGATTTCGGATGGTCACGCTGCAGTCCATCCTTCCCTATTGGGAAAAGGAAACTGGATGTGCTCTATAGACCTTCAGGATGTACTATCACATAAAATGAACAGACGCTCCAGAAGATTCCTCCGCTTCAGGCTGGGAACCAGTCATTTTCAATTCAGGGCCCTGCCCTTTGGTCTCACCACTGCCCCCGGTGTTTACCAAATGCATGGCAGTGGTAGCTTCTCACCTGAGACGACAAGGATTCCAGGTGTTTCCATATTTGGACGACTGGCTCCTCACAGCTCCCACCAAGCATCTCCTTCTGATGGCCAGGGATTACACTTTTCGCATTTGTCAAAAGTTAGGCATTTCAATAAATTGCGAAAAGTCTGTTTTGTCGCCTTGTCGCATCTATTACCTTCATAGGCAAATCTAGACACAGTAGACATAAGTCTCAGGCTAACAGATCAGAGAATAACAGACATACACAGACTGGTCTCACTCCTTTTCAACAACAACAGAATCAAAGCCAGGTTAGTTCTGAAAGTGTTGGGAATTATGGCGGCTGCCATACCTCTGCTTCCATTAGCCAGATTCCACATGCGAATTCTTCAATGGATGCTCTTTACACAATGGTCATACCAGCAACTTCCATTGTCCCACACCATTATGATCACGCAGGCGTGCAGAAATCATCTCATGTGGTGGATGTCTTCCCCTCAGCTCTGGTTGGAAAGACCCTTTGTTCCTCCCCCTCCGGTTGCTACTCTGACAACGGACGCCTCCCTGATCGGGTGGGGGGGGCATTATCAGGGCAGGACGGTCCAGGGCACATGGCAACCAGACTAGTGCCACTTGCACATAAATGTTCTGAGATGAGAGCAGTGCTTTTAGCGTTGCAAGCCCTTCAAGACTCTCTCCCCTTGGGAACGATTGCAATCCAGACAGACAATATGTCTGTAGTGTGGTACATCAACAAACAAGGCGGAACCAGGTCCTACCCCTGTGTCGAAGCACTCAGATTGTGGCAATGGGCGATTTCTTCTCAGCGTTTTCTGATAGCAACGACATCCCGGGAAGTCCAATCAAATAGCGGACAAATTGAGCAGAGCTATCCTCATGCCTCACGAGTGGTCTCTGAAAGACTCTGTTGTGAGAGATTTTTCTCAAGTGGGGTCAGCCTTGCTGCGATCTTTTGCTACTCCCCAAAACAGCAAGTGCAGTCATTATTTCACTCTATTCCCTTTACCAGGCCAACCCAGCAGAGACGCTCTAGTCCGAAGTTTGGCCCGGGACTTCTGTATGCATTTCCTCCTTCCCACTAATCTCTCAAGTGATACAGAAAGCTATCGCCAGAAGGCCTCGTTGATCCTCATTGCTCCTTACTGGCCTCGACAGGTGTGGTTCCCCTTTCTACATCAATTTCTACTGGAGCGACCTTGGCATCTGGACCTAGTTCCAGACCTTTTGATCCATCAATCGGGTCAGTTACATCGCTCCCTCCCTCTCTGAACCTCACTGCTTGGTTCCTCCAGTTCCAACCTTAGCCAGGCTTCCTCAATTATCTCACTCTGTTCGAGATATTTTGATAGCTTCCCATAAATCTTCCACTAGGAAGATTTATTTGAGTAAGTGGAAACGTTTCACATATTGGGCTCAAGGAAGGGACATAGATCCTTTCACTGCTTCCATCCAAATAGTCCTTGATTTTCTAGCTGAACTCTTCCATGCAGGTTCATCCCTTCTACTCTTAAAGTTCAATTGGCAGCTATCTCTAACTTTCATGTGGGTATTTCTGAGTCTGCCTTAATGTCCCACAAGCTTTGCAAAGCCTTTTTGAAAGGAGTTTTTCTTCTCAGACCTCCTATAAGAAATCCTCCTTCTCCTTGGGACCTAAATTTAGTTCTTACTTCTTTGATTCTTCCCCTTCGAACCTGCAGCCTCCTGTTCTTTAAAATTGCTATCATGGAAGACTCTCTTTCTGGTAGCTATTACTTCAGCTAGAAGAGTCTCAGAACTTCATGCACTCAGCTGTCGACCTCCTTATCTATTGTTCCATAAGGACAGGGTATCCTTACGAACCAACCCGTCCTTTTTGCCTAAGGTAGTCTCGACGTCAAATCTAAATCAAAGCATTGACCTCCTGTCTTTTTTCCAGAATATTCCAATAGGTCTGAACAAAAATTACACTGGCTAGATGTTCATCGTCAGTTGAGGTACTATTTGGATAGAACAAAACAATTCAGAAAATCTGACCAACTGTTTATCTCCTATGCAGAAGGCAGAAAGGGACTTTCAGTTTCAAAGGTATCATTATCTAGATGGCTTACATCTCTGATTACCCTTGTTTATGAGATTAGACACCAAAAGCTGCCTAATAAACCTAAGGCCCATTCTACCAGAGCTTTGGCTACTTCCTTAGCCTTCCAAGACAGACTGCCTATTGGCACCATTTGTGCAGCTGCTACTTGGGCTACTCCTCACACTTTCATTTCTCATTATAAGTTGGATTTAGCTTCTAGGCATAGAGCTAACTTTGGTTCCACTGTTCTCAGGAGTCTGTTCCGTTAGGCCACCCGGGACAAGGTGCTAGGGACGGTCCCATCCAGCAAGAATGAAGGCGAGATAGACAACTTAACATATAGAAGTTATGTTCTTACCATAACGCTCCATGTTAGTTGTCTTCTTCTCGCTTCTTCTTGCCCCACCCTCCTTCCCCTGGCCTGGACAGACCTAGAGGAGTTGTGATTGTGACCTCTCTTTCTACCACCTCTTTTCTTAGGCATATGCTGCTTGCATATTTCCTGAATCAGGATGTAGGTCACCCTTCTTTCTCCCTGTTGTTAGAGGTGGACTCTGTTTAGAGTTATTCTGTTACTATTATAAGCTGGGGTTAGCTTACACACGAGATCTGAGGTAACTCGCCTAGCATTGTGGGATATAAGGGGAGCCTCGAGCGGTGGAACCAACTCTCGAACTTTTAGAGTGGCCCAGTCGGAGCCGAGGTCGGCTCCGAACCCATCCAGCAAGAAGAAGGCAAGAAGAAGACAACTAACATGGAACGTTATGGTAAGAACATAACTTCTATTTTGCGTTGACATCTGAATTTAAGACTAAGATGCCTATTTATTTAAGATTCTTGGACGACATTGTGTTTTTTTGGAAGGGTACACTTGACGAACTGGAAGAATTTATATCATACTTGAATAACACCACTACATTTTTAAAATTTACATATAAGGTTGATAACAAGAGTATTGATTATTTGGATTTACAATGATATATTAGAAAGGGCAAAATGGAATCCAATTTGTTTAGAAAGAAAACCTACAGCAATTAATTTTTACACTACAAGAGCTGTCACCCTTCCTATGTTAAGAGGAATGTGGTCAAGGGCCAGATGATCAGGTTGTCTCATATCATCAGTGAGCATGACATTTTTACAGTTGAATGAGGTATATTGAAGGATTTGTTTGTCCAAATAAGTTATCCGCTTGACATGCTTTTGATGCTTCAACATGAAGTACTTAGAAGAAGGTCTACTGATTTTGTTCCTATTCTACACGACACACACAGGTTGTGTGACAAAGTTATCAATCACAAAAGTGAACTTGATAGAAAAAATGTGCCAACAGGAATGGTACTACAAACATAATTTTTTAGCACTCGAAGTTGAGTGCTATTCATAGTGCTTGGGAAAACATTATCCCCGCAGATTTACATGACATACTAGGTAGAACCCCCTACCTTTATAAACAGTAGAGGTTTGAACTTGAAGGATTTGTTAGAGAAGACACCTAGATCCTTTGGACAAAGACCTGCCAAAATGGCTAAATGTGGCAACTGTAAGGCTTGTAAATTTATCAACGACGGTCCTTATGTCTGTTTAGGTAACTTCAAGAGAACTCTGAAGAGTCCTGGCCACTGTAATTGCAACACAAGCATGGTCATTTATGCTGCCACCTGTTTATTTTGCCCAGTGTTCTATATAGGTATGACTACTAGAAAGCTAAGACAAAGAATTTTAGAACATTATAGAGATATAAAAAATAAGAAAACCACTAATTCATTGTATATTCATACGAACCACTGCCCAAACTTTAAAAAGTTTATATTCTTTGTCATAGATAGGCTTTACACAAAGGAGTTTGGGGGAGACTATAAAACTGTTTTGGAGGTAAGGGAATGCCTTTGGCAGCTGAGATTGGATGCTAGTAATGCTCCAGGTATCAACGACACTGTCTCTAGCGTGCATTTTAAGACACAAGACAGCCTGTATTTGATACACAACAATGTTTTTTATACACATGGTAACGGACATGAGTTCCTGTTTTAATTAGTCTACTAACAACACGTTAGTTTTTTATTTTATCTTATTTTATTTTACTTTACTTTTTTCTGTTTTGATTACTTATATTGTGACCTTAATATACAAGAAATATTGATCTTTCAAAAGTTTAAGACTTTAACAAACATCTAAAGGGTTAACCAATTCATTTTGTTTGTTTTACTAGTTCTGTTTAATTATGTACTAATTGATATGTGTATTTAAAGTTTGTTCTCAATGAAGTTAACTGATTCTGAAGATGCCCAGGAGGGTGAAAGCACTTAGTAGTTTTTTCAACAGTTTAACATTTTTTCAACATTTATATTTGGACAATTAAGGTTCTGTGATTTTACCTGTTATGTTACCTTAGTGCCTTTCTGTTTATCAGTATTTTGCATTTTTTGGAGTGTTTGCTTAGGCCCTGAACATTTAAAGGGCATGTGTAAGGCCTTTAATCCACAGGCCTTAGTGGACAGAAAAATTAAATTGTCTTAAAAGGTTTATTACCTTCTGGATTTTTGGAGTCTTTCTCTGGAGCTTAACCCTCCAAGAAATCAGGAAAGGAGGAGTCCAAAAAATGTTCATTGGATCCTTCTGGTTCCCCCACTCCTAGTTCAGATCTGGCCTTCGAACGTTCTCTAAAAATGTTTGTGATCGGATCCAAGTTCTACAGATCCTAAGAATAAATCCTCATATCTGATATTGGCAAGAGATCCGTTTCATTGAAACCAATACCCTTAGATCTGAAACATCTTCCTCAGACCCAGTATGCATCCTCTTTGGGCCCTGTTCCTTCCAGACTGCCATCTCCATTTTGAGAGATGCTGACATTTAAGATCTCCTTCAGTCATCTTGTCCTCTTGTTCTTTCAGGAGCCTGAAAGAAGCTGATGTGGAAAGGATGATGAGGAATTTTCTCTCGTCACAAATTCAGAGGTCTTCCAGCTCCTACTCCTTCAGGTCCGAAGCCCTTTACTAGTACTACACTGCCCATTTTGGCTCCTTCTCTGATCTGACCCATGGTTTTGGAGCTCTTGGGTCCGAGTCTTCTGGGATCATCTGTCTAAAGATTGTTATATCTTCAGCTCCTTTACATTCTCCTCACCAGCTCTGAGCGTGTCAGAGACGTATTATTGTCTGATCCAAGGTGTTAGTCAACTCCAAAAGTTCTTGGAGCTGTCTCTGCCCCTTAGATCCTTAGCATTAGACTGCTCGGCCCCATCTTCTACCTTGGCTGGACTGCCTTCCAGTCAGAGGAACCTGATGGTCTGGAATCATGTCTTTTCTGCTCCAACACCCAGCTCCTTCCCAAAGCTCTCTGCCTTTAAGATGGTATGAGTGTTTTCTGCTTCTGGAGGACGGATGGTTCCACCCTCCAGATCCCCTCTCTTGATCCCATCACTCTACTCCACAGGGACAACCAGCCCAAAGTCTCTAGACTACACAGCAGGGTATTCTTATTTCTTCTGATACTTCTCCAGAACATCCCACCAAAGTTGTCCCTAGCAAGAGAAAGCACAAGAGGCACTTTCTCTCTTCAGTAGTGAGTCACTGAAGATACTAATTTTGACGAGGGGGAAGGGTCCCCAAGATCACCACCTGATGATACTTTTGGAGACATCCTAGAAATCCTCAAAGGGTGGTCAGTCTACCAATAATCCCTCTCAGAAGAAATCTGTATTCCTGGAAGCACTCTGGTCTGGCCTATCTACCTCCTAGGTGACTCTGCCCACCGACGAGCTGATTGATTTGATCTCCAGGCTGGAGTGGAAGGAACCTGACTCTGTTGAGTTAATCCCAAAGAGACCAGGTAGGATCCTGACAACACTGAAAGGAAGAGAGTTTTGGAGCAAGGGTATACCAGTAGTTGCCATGGTCATAGCGGCAGCCACAAAGAAAGAACTTGCGGAACAGAGTTCATCAGTCCATCCCTCAACAGGCGGTCCAGGACGTTTGACAGATTTGGGAACCATGTATATGCTTCAGCAATACTTACACTCAGGCCGCTCAATTATTTGGCACACTTCACTAGATTGCAGAGCGATTTGATTAAAGAACTCTCCAAACCCCTCTCTGGGAACATTTCTTCCGAGAGACCGAGCTCTCTTGCTTCGCAATTGGCTACCTTATAGTCTATCACATATTCATCAATGAGGCTCATTTCACATGCAGATGAAGGTACCTCAAAGGCAGCAGGTTCAGGCATTTCCATTAAGTGGCATGCCTGGATGCACTTGTGTGATTTTGCAGAGCCCTTCAAGTCCTCCTTCATCAAAGCACCCTTTGACATAAGTTCTTTGGCCGTAAGGTAAAGGGCATACTCTCCAGGTGTGAACAAGGTGGTAAGACCTTGTCTGCAGTGTGCATATGTTTTTCGATCCCTCAAAGAACCTTCTGTAGGAATCAACGAGATGGTCAAAAGATGTGGTTCAGAAAGCTCCATGGTCCTCTCCAAGATCCATGTGGAGACTGTTTCCCCAAGGGCAGAAGGGGTAAGATGCCGCCTGCTCAGCAGAGGAGGCCCGCAGAACCAGAGGTCTAGAGATTCCCTCTCTGACAGACCCTGCGAGTGCTCCTGGAAGGAGGTCATATTGTCCATCTCTGGAGGCAGTCCAGGGGGTCATTTATCCCTACACTAGAAAACCTGGCTAGACATTACAAAAGATACATGGGTGCAAAGAATTACTTCCAGGGGTTATATAATTCCCTTTTCTGTGCCCCATCCATAAACACTAAAGAAAATTTCCAATATTCCACTCAGAGGAAAGCAGCAGCCTAGAAACAAAAAAGCTGCTAGAAAAAAAATCATCCAAGAGGTCCCCCCCAGACCAGATGGAGTGCAGAACTTACTCAGGATTATTTTCAATGCCACAGAAAACAGGGGACTGGGGACCAATTTTGGAGGCCAGCAATCTGAACAAATTGGTTCAGTATACAAAGTTATGGATGGTCACGGTTCAGTCCATTTTACCTTTCCTACACAAGCATGACTGGATGTGTTCAGTAGATCTTCAGGATGCATACTGTCATATCAAAATGGACAGACTCTCCAGGCAACACCTATGCTTCCAGCTTTGGAGACTGTCATTACCAACCTATGCTTCTAGCTTTGGAGACAAGTCATTACCAATTCAAAGCACTGCCCTTTGGCCTCACCACAGCCACCAGGGCATTCATCAAATGCATGTCAGTACTAACAACTCACCTGAGACTGCAGGGATTCTTGGTGATTCTGTACTTGGACTACTGGCTTATAACTGCTTTATCCAGGCATCTTCTGATAAAACACAAAGCTATCTATGTACTCCAGATTTCCTTTAATCTAGGTATTACCATCAGTCACAACAAATCTCACCTAGAACCATCTGAGACATTAGACTTCATAGGGGCTTTGTTCAACACAATATCAGTGAAGCCTCACTTCCCTTGCCAAGGGTTCAAACTATTCGATTTCAGGTCAAAAAGATAATTCAAAATTCTTCTCTATCAGCTTGATTTGATTCTGCATGCTTTGGGTTCAGTGTCTGCTGCCATAGTTCTAGCTAAGCTAGCAAGATAACATATGAGAATTCTTCAATGGACCTTTACAACTTCGTGGTCTATTCTACATAAACCTAAGTCTACCCAGATCAGAATAACTTAGGCATGCAAAAAATACCTTTTGTGGTGGATTCTATCAGATCAGATATTGCAAGGCAGTCAATTCTTCCCCAACCCAAAGCCATAGTGATCATGGAAGCTTCCCAAATTGGGTGGGGGGAGCCCTTCTTGAAAAATACAGTCCGAGTTGCATGGTCCTCCAAATAGGCCAATTTGCATATCAGTGTCCTAGAAATGAGAGCAGCACTTCTAGCACGACTCGCTCCCATCTGGTACTATTGCAATTCAGATGGACAGTGTCAGTGGTATGGGTACATCAACAAAAACGGAAAGATACCAACTCTTTCAGCACCTGTAGATAAAGTTCTTGAATTGTTGGCTACATTTCTTAATGAAGGAGCTAGCTCCTCCACTATTAAAGTACAGCTAGCTGCCTTTCTAATTTTCATATAGGACTTAACAGTTCCACCTTAGCATCTTCAAAACTTTTAAGGCTTTTCTAAGGGGTACCCTTCTTCCCAGACCCCCATGGGATTTCAATTTAGTTTTACAAGCTTTAACTCTGTCTCCATTTGAACCATTAGCAAAGTGCACTAACATTTTTAACCTGGAAAACTCTTTTTGGCAGCTTTAACCTCTGCACAAAGTGTGTCTGAACTTCAAGCCTGATCTTCTAAGCCTCCCTTTTTAATTTTCCATAAAGATAGGTTGGTCCATAATGCTACCTTGTCTTTTCTCCCTAAGGTGGTGTCACAGTCTAACATCAATCAATAATATTAATCTTCCAGTTTTCTTTTGAAATTTCATGAACAAAGGAGAATACGTTACATTTGTCTGATGTTCACAGACAGTTACATTTTCTATTTTCATAGAACAAAGAATTTCAGAAAAACAAATCAGTTATTTTTCTTTTGTAGAATTGAAATTGGGCAAGCCAGTTACCTAAGTAAGTTTATGCAAATGATTGATTGCATTTCCTTTCTCTGTAACAAATTGGGTTTGTCTTTGTCAAAACCTTTGAGCCCATTCAGCCAGGTCCATGACAACTTCATCAGTATTTTCATCCAAATCTTCTATGGGTGATATCTCTGCTGCTGCAACTTGGGCTAATCCTTTTACCTTTATTACTCATTACAAACTGGATCTTGTCTTGAGGAAAAGACCGCCTTTGGCTCAACATTGCTCAGGTATATCCTTCCTTAGAGTCCTCCTATGGATTCCGGTAGTTGGGGACTCTGTCCCATTTGTTGAGGAATGAATGGAAATTGACAACATCAGATAAAGATATGTACTCTCCATAACGTTTCATGTGTGTTGATCATTTTAATTCTTCTTCAAATCCCCTCCCTCCAACCCCCTACCATTTGGTTTGTGATTTCTGAAAGAGCAAGATGGTTATAAGGGAGCCAGTGCTCTTCCTTTGGATCTCCAGGTAATGGTTTTTAATACTATTGTTCTAATATTCCTATGAAGCTGTAAGGCCAGCAAACAAGATCTGAGGTATGTTAGGGGACTACAGCATTATGGGTAAGGGAGGAGCTCCAGAGTTCCAGTAGCCATGAGCTTTAAAAATAGTCCGTGTCCGATCCAAACCCATTTGTTGAGGAGAAATGAAAAGGGACAACACCGATAGAATGTTATAGTGTGTACATAATTTATTTTTTTAATGGCCGAGTCCCCCTTGATTTTTCCAGTGATTAGGTTCATCATCTCAACCAGAGTTTTGGAAGAAGAGCTTTGGAGATTTTACCATTGAGGGATCTCTCTGCATTCATTCTTAATGGTTTTAAAGATTCTGAAGAAGTTCTGTAATAAACAGGAAGAAAGCGCTTAAGTTATTCTGGCTCCAGTGTGTGTTCTTTGTTTTTAAAGGTCAGGTTTATCTTCACTTCGTGTGCAGCAAAAATTACACAATATTTTTGTGGATGTTTTCACAGCCATTGTAATGCACACATCTCACACTTTTTTCCCTAAACAGATATACATTTCCACATAACCACTCACATAGGTTAGATCATCACCAGCAGAATAAACCCTTGGAGATAAGATCATGGAAAACTACCCATCCCCCACTACCCATCCCCCAAGTGCTCTGCTGGACTTTTAGAACAAGCATCCTGATCCCAGGAAGTGACCCCTTGTCACCTGATCTCAGATCAGAGGATCTCAAGGCCAAGTACTTTGTCCTTGAACCTTCCCCAACCTGCCTTAGGCCAGATTGTGTGGTTATTCCATTAGTTCATCCATTGTCAGGGTGTAGACATTAAATGTGCTTGAGGTGGTGAGAACGTAACATTTGTTGCAAGATTGCATTCATAGGAAATAGTTTGAACTAGTGCCAGGCCTGGCACAATCCTTCTTGCATTCAGTGTCTTTTGGTTGGCATACAGTTGTTTGCAATTTAATTTTGCCAGATGACAGGTAAGCATGAGTTGCACCTTCACATAGGCAGGATTCTGTGGAAAAGCTCACATCTGTGTGTAGTGTGAGAAATAAGAGAGCCTTTCCCTCAGGCTCCTGTGGAGAATTGGAGGATCCAGAGCTTAGTGACTTGAAGATCAACAAGGATAATAAGTACATCCCACCTCTGAGTGTCCACCTCTTGACCTCTTCCTCTGGAGAGGCCCTGAGGCTCATAAAAAATAACTTGAGCTAACCTTGAGCCTCTGTACCTTTCCATTATGAGCCCCTTGTGTAGTTTCTCTGAAGAAGTCTATAGAGCCAGTTGGAGTACCACAGGATGTTCTTCATGTTTCACTGTTGCAGTCATTACAATTGGGTTATCCTGCTGGCAGGCTACCCTCAGTCAGCCCGAATTCCAAAGTCTATGTCCGGCGTCGGTTGCTGTCACCTCTTCCCTGATGTCAGTGCGCCAGGGGTATAAAAGATGCAAAACAGGAACGGGAACAACTCACCAAGCCTGGACCCAAGTCAACGCAAAGTTAGTTGAAACCTTAAAATGTTCAGCAGTGAATGTCTGTAGATCAGTTTTCAAAGGTAGTTGAGTCACGAACCATACAATACAAAAAATGTCAGTTGAAAAGTACAAAGTCCTTCCTTCAGAAATAAAGAATAGTAGACCAGGTAGTTCCACCACAAAAGCTTTAATTAACAAACACGAACACCAAAAAGCTTTGGACAATTCAGGCTTTTTTTTGGTTTCAAATGAAAAAATTATGGCCACACTGTATTTATACACTAGTTGATCGGCCAATTAAACCATTAATTTGGCAATTAAAATGAAACAATCAACTCTTAAAGTGCAGTAGTGCCAAAATTCTATTAGCGTTCTGCTTCATTTGGACAAATATAATGTCAGTAAGTGTTAAATCACAACAAAATCAAGTTATAAATGTTAATAAAAATTAGTCTTTTCTAATTTCATTGTGGTTAACCTGTTGTGCTAATTGTTCTTAAATAAATAAATTTATATGTTACTTAGGTATCCATCTGTAAAAAACACATCAATAAAAATAATAATAATAATAATAACAATAACATATCTAAAAAAGTTTTTTAACTGTAAAATGTATGCATATAGTTGTTAAAAAAGAAGATAAATGACATAAATATTTATAATTTATGTTACACTAATAGTTTGTTCAACATTAATACAAGATTAGTTTATTTATATTAAAATTATTCACTGTTGCAGTCATTACAATTGGGTTATCCTGCTGGCAGGCTACCCTCAGTCAGCCCGAATTCCAAAGTCTATGTCCGGCGTCGGTTGCTGTCACCTCTTCCCTGATGTCAGTGCGCCAGGGGTATAAAAGATGCAGCTGACACCATTTTCTTCAGTTTTTCTTGCCACGCAGTGCCCTAAGCAAAAGCAGTTCGCAAGTGCCGGTCGGCCGACTCCTGAGTTTTTCAATTTCGAAATTCAGATCTGAAGTCTTCATTAAAGCTAAGTACCCCATTGGGGAAACTTTTTTCTTGCTCCAGACCGATGTCAGAAAAATTTAACAATTGTATTTCTTGTAGGAAGCAAATACCTCATAAGGATTTTCTTTCTTACTGTATTCCTTGCCTAGGCCCTGATCATAACGTTGCTAGTTGTCGGTTTTGTGCTAGATTTAACCAATGCTGTATTAAGCGTTGGTACGATTTTGCATTCCATTACTTTGGCAGAAGATTTAATTACATAATGCCGTCAGAACAACCGACTTCCGGAGTTTATAAAAAGCGCAAGGAAAAAGAAAAGGACAGAAATCCAAGATCCAAAACCGACGAGGCTTCTGCTAGGCCTGTCGCCGGTTCTCATTGAGGCACTTTCGCAGCCCCTGGCGCCCGCTACCTCAGAGCCACAGGCCGCTTCCGACTCCCACGTGGAGCTGACGAGGCCATTGGAAACTCAAGGTATTGGACACTCGGAAACTATTCCCTCAGATGGGTCCGGAGCCGCTGAGCAGGCATCGGCTTCTGAGGGTGTTTTCAGGCCTGCACAGTTATATGTAAAACCTCCTTCAGCTTCAGAGGCAAAGACTAAAATTACTCTAAAAACAAAGAAACAAGTACAGCATTCTCCTGGACAGGCCTCCATGCCTAAGAAATAGATGCTTAAAATGGCCGAAGACCTAATTACTTTGATCAGGGGTTCCCATCCCCCTTCTGATAAGAGGCCTAGGCAAGAGGTAGAATACGAATCTTTAGACCAGGTTTCCATTTCCTCTAATTCCTCATCTGAACAGGAATATTCTCTTCCTCCCTATGATGACTCTGATGCTGAAGAATCTATCCCTTCAGCCCCCCTCTCCTGAGGATTATTCTTTTGGGGAGACACTGCATACTATGAGGGAGCATTTCCACTGGGAGAGCCAGGTTTACTCAGAATCCAAGAAAAGGCTCCGAGATTTCCTTTTACTGTCTCAACACAGGCCCCTTGCTATTCCACCTATTTTAGACATTGTAGATGATGTATTTTCAGAGTCCAGTCTATCCCCAGACTCTTTACCACCAGCTCCTGTTAAGCCAGACAGATATTACAGGGTTCCTGATTCACATAAATTTCTTTATAAAAACCCTGCTGCTGACCCAGAAACTCTCTCTCAAGGTCCCAAAGGGGTCAAGGCTTCTACTGTAAAAAAAAACTATCCCCTCTGATAGGGATTCTAGGGCCCTAGACAGATTGGGTAAAAAGATTTATACTTCTGCAACTTTGGCTGTAAGGGCCTTAAATTGCCAATTTCATATGCTTGAATATCAGCAATATCTTATGTCACTGCTTAAACAGAAAATGTCAACAAATTCAGAAGTGCAGACAACAAGGAAATGCAGGATTTATTGCATGTAACTGAACAAGTTGGAAAGCATACTTTGCAATGTGGTTTTGATTCTCTAGAGGCCTCCTGCAGGGCCGCTGTTACAGGTTCTGTCATTAGGAGACATGCTTGGTTAAAAGAACAGAATTTACCTGATCATGTTAAAGCAAAGCTATTAGATGCTCCATTACAGCATGATACTTAGTTTGGTGTTAAAGCAGATGATGTGTTGAAGAAAATGGAGGACAAAGCAAAATCTATGCAAACAGTTAAGGATTTCTTGCAGGTACAGCCTCCCAGATTTAGCAGGAACTGGCCTACAAATTATTGGTCCTTTCCAATGTCCGATAGGCCACAAAGAGGCAGATGCCCCAGAGGCAGATCACAGCCCCAGGGCTCATACAGGCCTAAACAATGGAGTGCTTCTACCTCCAAAAGCGGTGAGGAAAAATCACAGCCATACAGGAAACAGTCTCAATGACTTTCCCCTTCCAGCTCCAAGCACTTATCTTTTGACAGCCCCTTTGGTGGGAAAACTAGCACTTTTTTCACAAAATTGGCACATGATTACCCAGGACAAATGGATTCTAAATATAGTATCACAAGGCTTACAGGTTCCACTTTCAAACCCTGCCAAGGCCAAATGGTATGCCAGACCTGCCACGCAATCAATGGGCAGAGGCACAAAAACATGTTTCATCCCTCATGGACGTGAGGGCCATTCAACAAGTACCAGAGCAAGAGCAGGGACAAGGATTCTATTCAAGACTGTTCTTGGTACCCAGAAAGGACAAAGTCTGGAGACCAATACTGGACCTATCTATTCTAAACACATATCTGGATATTCCAAATTCAAAATGTTGACTCTACAGCAACTTCTGCCCATGTTGGGCATGAAGGCTTGGCTTGTGACGTTAGATCTAAAAGAGGCATACCTGCATGTCCCAATCAGACAAACATGCAGAAGATACCTCGGATTCAAGGCTGGCTCAATGCACTACCAATTCTCTGCACTGCCCTTTGGCTTATCTACTGCGCCCAGAGTCTTCCCCAAATGCCTGGTACCAATAATTGCATACTGCAGGCAAAGAGGAATACAAATATATCCTTACTTGGACTGCCTCATTCAAGCAGAGAACAAGGACATTCTACTACAGCATCTGGCGTTTGTAAAGAGATTACTATCATGCCTAGGGTACACAGTCAATAAAAAGAAATCAAAACTAGTACCCTCTCAAGAGATAATATTCCTGGGTGCAACCTTAAATACAACTGCCCAGATGGCTTATCTCACGCCAAACAAACAGACAACTGACTACCTATTTCAAACTGTTGGCAACAAAGACCCAGTTATCTGCAAGAAAAATTCTGCAGGCTTTGGGCTTCATGGCATCCTGCATTCTACTAATTCCATATGCAAGACTGCATATGAGGAAACTTCAGTGGTACCTAAAAAGTGTTTGGACTCAACATTGTCACAGTCTGGAAACAATAGTTACTCTCATTCCCTGCCTACAACAGGAGTTTCGATGGTGGGCGAAGGCCTGTCACCAGAACAAGGGGCAGCCATTCACTCTACCCCCAGCCACACAGACATTAACAAGAGATGCATCGGATTATGCCTGGGGAGCTCACATGGCAGGAAGATGTATTCAAGGCACAAGTAAAATGCATCTACATATCAATCAAAAAGAGATGCTAGCTGTTCAAAATGCCCTGACAGCCTTCAAGGACCTGCTTCATCCAGGACAACTACTGATAAAGACAGACAATACCACTGTCATGTGGTACATAAACAAGCAGGGAGGCACTCATTCCTACCCCCTTTACAGACTAGCCATGACTTTGTGGGACACAGCATTGACTTACCAAGTGCATCTACAGGCGCAATTCCTGCCAGGAAAGGTAAATACTCTGGCAGTAGAACTAAGCAGAAACCTCATGGATCCCCACGAGTGGAAATTGGATCCACAAGTCTTCAGCATGATAACAAGGAAATGGGGATGCCCGGACATATATCTGTTTGCCTCACCTCACAACTGCCAACTAAAGACATTCTGCACAAGGACTTGTCACAGACAAGCATGGAAAGTGGATGCCCTATCTTTCAGCTGGAAAAACTTAACAG
This sequence comes from Protopterus annectens, assembly GCF_019279795.1. Lineage (NCBI taxonomy): Eukaryota > Metazoa > Chordata > Ceratodontiformes > Protopteridae > Protopterus > Protopterus annectens. Next base: position 263,466,010 of record NC_056737.1, read on the forward strand.
TATATGTCTTTACTCCTCTGCCTCTCCTCCCCAAGGTACTCCTAAAGGTCAGACAGGAGAAGCCAGAAATTATGCTGATTGCCCCAGACTGGCCATGCCAGTACTGGTATCCAATCCTAAGGAGCTTGTCTCAATGCCCAGCTTGGACCTTACCTCAAGTACCTCATCTACTGTCCCAGCAGAACAATCAGATCCTGTACAGCCAACTCAAGACTTTAAATCTGGCAGCATGGCGGATAATATAGTCAAACAAAACACACCTCTCACTAAAGCGGTGATGGATGTCATTTTGGAGGCCAGGAGGCCTAGTACTATAAAATCCTATGCTGGAAAATGGAAGAGATTCTGTGCTTGGAACCAGGCACAAGGAATTGACACTGCTGTACCAAACATTACTCAGATTTTGCAATACTTGATTGAGATGCTGGACAAAGGCCTATCATTTTCATCTATAAAAAATCATGCCTCTGCCATTTCAGCTCATTACAATACAGAGCCACCAATCATTTCTCATCCCTTGTTAAGGCATACCTTAGAGGGGCCAAAAATTTAACGCCTCCAAGGAGATCACCAACACCGCCATGGGACCTCAATTATGTCTTGGAAAAACTCACTCTGCCTCCTTTCGAGCCAGCCACTGCAGCTGATATAAAGTTTTTATCTTGGAAAACAGCCCTGCTCCTAGCAATAACTTCTGCAAGACGAGTCTCAGAGCTACAGGCACTCATGGCTGTGGAACCTTTCATCATTTTTTATCCAGGCAGGGTTTCTCTGAGGACAAACCCGACATTTATGCCTAAGATATAGTGTCCAGTGTGGCCCTTAACCAAACTATTCATCTGCCTACCTTTTATCCAAACCCACAGAATAAGGGGGGAGAGAATTCTGCATTCGTTGGACAATACACAGACAGCTACACTTCTACTTGAACAGAACCAAAGCTTCCAGAAAGAGCAATTACTGGTGGCATATGCTGCAGGATCTCAAGAAAAGGCTATCTCAAAGTAGACTATTTCAAAGTGGATAGGCCACTGCATTCGTTTCTGGTATTCTCAACATGGCAAGCCAGTGCCTAAGGGTATTAGGCCACATTCCACCAGAGCAGCAGCCACCTCAGCAGCCTTCCTCAGGGGAGTACCAACCAAAGACATTTTAGAGGCTGCTACTTGGAGTTCAGTGTACACCTTCACAAAGCACGATCACTTACCACTCTACTCTAAGTCCAGGGCAGGCTTCGCCACTGCAGTTCTGCAGGGCCTAATAGCCGCCCCTAATGCTATTTAGCTCCAGCCTCCCAACCTTAGCTTTGGGATTCAACCCAATTGTAATGACTGCAACAGTGAAACACAAAGAACATAGTACAGTTGTGTACACTTACCATAAATGTAGATGTTAGAGTGTATTCACTGTTGCAGTCCAGGTTACCCACCCGCCATCCCCCTTTTCTTTGCTGGAACTTATCTGTACTTCTCTATTCTATACAACCTATGTGGTGTATTTGCTTGTAGATGAAGGCAAAATATGTACTTTGGTGCATGCATGTTTTATTGGCATAGTTTTAGCCTACCCTTTTGGGGGCACCTGACATCTGAGGCAAGAAAAACTGAAGAAAATGGCGTCTGGTGCATCTTTTATACCCCTGGCGCATAGACATCAAGGAAGAGGCGACAGCAACCGATGCCGGACCTAGACTTTGGAATTCGGGCCAACTGAGGGTAGCCTGCCAGCAGGATAACCCAATTGTAATGACTGCAACAGTGAATACACTCTAACATCTACATTTATGGTAAGTGTACACAACTGTACTTTTCAGTCCTGGGACCTCTCCTGTTTGACCTCTTTGAAGTACAGGCTAACACAGAGGGCCTTTGGCTAACAAAGTTCGCCAGTGACTGTAAATTAGGAGCCGTAGTCGAGTCCCCAAATGATGTGGACGCCCTACAGAAGGGCCTCATTAAGACAGATGCCTGGTGTCAGAGCCATGGCCTCATGCTCAGTGCCAAAAAGTGCATTGTCATCCCCTTTGGTAAAAACTATGTTCCCGTGAACTACCACATAAGCGGCAGTCTACTTAACACCAAATGTATGATAAGAGACCTTGGGACCCAGGTGGACAGTAGTCTCTCCTTTGATAATCACATCGCCACAGTAGTCGGGAAATCCTTCTACGTGGCACACCTAATCACAAAAGGGTTCTCATCCAGGAAAAAGAGGTTCATTGTTCCCTTCTACTTGACACTCAGACCCATTATAGAGTACAATGCCCCTTTTGGAATGTACCTCACAAGACATCTGCAGCAGCTGGAAAGGCTACAGCAGTACCTCACAAAGAGGATTACTGGCCTCAAACAGATGCCCTACACTGACCATCTCAAGCTCCAGCGTTACTCCGTAGCATATCGCCTACTCTGTGGTGATATCCACCTAACATATAAAGCTATGTCAAACCCAGAACTGTTGGACATGCTACACCTAAAGAAATCCCAATCCCTCTGAGCTACACGCTCTAGAGACCTAAACCTTGTCACCACAATAAACAGGACATGCTGGAGGGATAGATTCCCGTCCCAGAGACTTCCCATACTCTGGAACAAGCTACCCATCTATGTCAAGCAAAGTTCCTCATTAGCACTCTTCAAGAAAAATATTAATGAGTGGATAGGAAATACATCCTGGGGATCACTTCTGTGGCTCTGCTCGACAGGGGTACAGGAAAATTACTTTCTTGGGTGGCGTAAGCCAGGGAACCTTGTTGGCTAGGCTTACTTAGGCCGATAGCCTAGTACCTACCTATGAACATATATGGATGCAGTTCAAGATGGCTAGAGACTCCCTGTCTTAGTCTCTCTAGCCCCTAAGAACGTGCATTCTTTGTGTGAGTACCCCCCCCCCGACATCTTTATTTGCAGAGCTGCTTACTACATATCCTTTTGCTAACCATGGTCATCTCTTGTTCACCATCGGTCCAGAGGACACGGCATTTTTTCATTTGTTCCACTTGACAAGTATTCCAAAACTAATTAGGTATGGTAAAAGTCTTAACAGGTGCTTCATTTTTAAGACAGAAAAAACACTCGGATGTCCACACTATATAAGGATTAATTTAAAAGCACATGTGCTGCTTTTAACATGAGGTTCTGCACTGCAACAAAGGTTCATTCACTAGGAAATTGTCATCAACTTAAATTGACTTTAGATATGTAATACCATGTACCACTGAATTAAGGTGCAACAGGATATTGTTTCATTTTGAGGCAGACTGTGCTAGAATATTTAAGGTGGAATGTTATTGTATTACAGTACAAGTTATACCATATTTGTGAATCTTGCTTGTAATTTCCTATGCTTTCTCAAAGTAAGATTATTATCATATATAGACATTAATGTCTGAAATACCTAATATTGTTATGGCATAATGAGCAGTGTACTTTAATGCTTAATTATTGATCTTTTCCTTGTGAGTTTCCTCTGTAAATGGTCTGTCAGATAAAAAAGAAGCAATTTGTTTTATTTCAGCTCAGTACCAAGGTTGTGGTCGCTTGTCTGAATCCAATCTGTGTGTTTCTTCTGAATCCTATCAGAATTCATTTTCCCCCTGTGCTAGCAGCAGCAGACATAAACTAGGTTCAGCAAATCCACGCCGAAGTAAAAGACTTGAAAATAAAAAAATTCACAGGTAATTACATTCATATCTTTCAAATACAGTTTAACAAACTGTAGCAGTGATAGCTTGCACTGTTTTCTGCTAAGGCAAAATTTGAGAAAACATTATTTTCCTTATTAAATTTTCAATTTTATTTGTTAATGGAAAAATCTTTTGCATTTTCTGTCAACTCCAGTGCTATATCGGCTGTACATATGCTTATTTGTTTGTTCATTTATTAGGTTTCCTGTCAGGGTAATACACTGATGAGAACTGACCTGTTGCAGGTATAGTCTTGGAGAATGCAATCTCAAGAACAGATGATTACAGTATGAGCATGTTAATGTATCAAGTGGAATAAGAAGCATTAAGTAAATCTAATATTGGAACAAGAATGCAGCAGAGGGAAACAGTACATCGGGGGGATATATTGACAGGTGGAGATAGATGATGAGGCATGCTGGAAGAGAAGCAGGGGCCATATAGTGAAGTTTGGTGTGAGGTGTTTGGATGGTGGTTTTAGTTTGGAAGAAACATCTTAGAGAGTGGTATGGGGTGTCTTTCTGCTGCGTTTTGATGCAAGTGGAAGGATAGAGTCCAGTTGAAGGAGTTGGAAGTGTAGAGACATTAAAAGGAGGTCCACACAAAGATGTGTTGGGAGCGATTTGGCTTTGGAAAGTATAATGCAGTAGTGTTCACAAGCAAGAAAGTTTTTAATAAATTACTTATTTTGTTAGAGGTTGGTTGAAGAGTGAATAGTTTTTTAGATGTACTGGCTATAATATGTAAACCATATTCTAACTAAGCTAAAAGACCACTGTTGCCTGTAGGTTTTCTAGCTGGGACAGTGAGATTGGGGAAAGCTTTTTCTGCCCCAAAAGAAAAATGTTAATTTTGTTCCAAGTTGATGTCCTTCAAGAATGCAACTGCAGTCCTTACATATGGGTTGTCCTGCCTCAGGCAGCCCTTGGTCGGCTGGATTCCAAAGTCTGGGTCCGGCATCGGCTGATGTTTCCTCTTCCCTGACGTCAGAGCGGCTGGGGTATAAAAGCATCAGCCGACGCCATCTTCCTCAGTCTTTCTTGCCACGCAGTGCCCGAAGCAGAAGCAGTTCGCAAGTGCCGGTCAGTCAGCTCGTGTGTTTTACGTATCCGAAGTCATCAAAAAGCTAAGTACCCTGTTGGGGAACCTTTTCTTGCCTCAGCCGATGTCAGAAAAAAACTGAAAAAGTTAATAATTGTTCGTCTTGTGGTAAACAAATACCTCATAAGGACTTCCATTCTTTCTGCCTCCCCTGCCTTGGCCCAGACCACAACGTCTCGGCCTGTGCTTGCTTCAATAAGCGCACACTCAGGCGCCGGGCAGAGTTTGCTGAAGACTTTTTTGGCGATAAGTTCTCATACCATGCCGTCGGAACAACCGACACCTCATATTTCCAAAAAACGGAAAGACCGGGACCGACATTCTTGGCCCGTGACTTCCACCGACACCACGCCAAAAACTACCGCGAGTGCATCGGTCTCTTCTGAGGCGGTTGTTCCACCGCTCAGGACCGACAACACCGCTTTACCGATCACTCCGGCCCCGGAGACTGCGCCGGTTGTTGATTTTCCTCCAAAAACTGAAGCCCAAGATTTGCCTGAGACCATACCGGTGGACAAGGTTACTCCCGCACATGGGGCAGCTAGGCCCCCTGTGTCTATGTCTATCAAGGCCCACACACGTGCTAAGGCTGCCAGCCAGGCTAAGTCTCACCCTCCTAAAGCTTTGCCTCAGCCCACTACTGATAAGCAAATCATGACTTTAGCTGCAGATTTAATTTCCTTAATCAGAGGCTCCCAGGCCCATCCTGACAGAGGTTCTCAGCCACCTTCTGACAAAAGGCCCAGGGTTGAGCATACAGACACCCTTTCTTCAGATGAAGCCTCTGGTGACTCTGATCACTCAGATACCCAGGAACAGTCCTTCCAGGCCTACGAGGATTCTGATGCGGAGGAATCTATTCCTTCTGCCTCTCCTTCTGAGGATATTTCTTTTGGGGAAATTCTCCACTCCATGAGAGAGCATTTTCAGTGGCAAGGTCAGGAATTCTCCGACTCCAAGAAACGCTTTGTACCTTCCTTAAGCTTTCCCAACACAAGCCTTTAGCTATCCCTCCAGTGTTAGATGTACTGGATGATGTGTACTCAGATTCGAGTGCTTCTCCTGATTCTCTCCCCCCTGCCCCTGTCAAGCCGGACAGATACTACAGGGTTCCTGAAACTCACAAGCATTTCTTTAAGGCCCATTCTGTTGATCTAGAAACCATTTCCCAGGGGCCCAAAGGGGTGGCCACATCCACGGCCAAAAATCTTTTGCCCTCAGACAGGGAAGCTAGGTCCCTGGAGAGGTGGGGCAAAAAAGTTTATACCTCAACCACCCTTGCCATGAGGGCCCTTAATTGCCTTTTTCATATGTTTCAGTATCAGGATTTCTTGATGGATGATTTGCAGAAAAAGTTAGCCTCTCCTGAGCCTTTAGATAGAAAGGCCTTGCAGGATTTGGTCCATAACACACAGCAGGTTAGCAATCATTTTCTTCAGTGTGGTTATGATGCATTGGAAGCTTCATGTAGGGCAGCTATGACGGGGGCCGTCATACATAGACATGCATGGTTGAAAGAACAGGCATTGCCAGATCATGTTAAAGTAAAGCTTCTAGATGCACCTCTGGAAAAACACAAGCTATTTGGTGCTAATGCTCAGGATGTGTTGAAATCAATTGAGGAAAAGGCTAAATCAGTGCAAACAGTCAAGGATTTCCTCCAGGTTCAGCAGGAATTGGCCTTCTAAGAATTGGTCCTTTCCGGGCACTGACAAGTTTCAAAGGGGAAAAAACAGGCGTGCCCGAGGAAGAGGGCAATACAGAGGCTCCTACAGGGGACGCCAATGGCAACCAACTAATCAGAGAGGTGGCGCCGGGACTTCCCCTGCTCCACAGGGACAATCACAATGACTTGACTTTGACACCGACCAAGGCTCAAAGAGAAGCACCTTTAGGCGGAAAATTATCCTTATTTTCAAAAAATTGGCACATTTTAACAAAGGACAAATGGATTCTGGACATAATAGACCAAGGCTACAGGTTCCACTTCCATACTTTACCAACAAGACAAGGCATGCCAAACCTGCCACAAAATCAAAGGGCAGAGGCATTCGAACAAGTTTCAAAGCTGATACAAATCAAAGCAATAGAAAAGGTTCCTCCTCAGGAACAAGGCCAGGGATTTTACTCAAGACTGTTAATTGTTCCAAGAAAAGAAAAGCAATGGAGGCCTATACTGGACTTGTCCGCTCTAAACACTTTTCTCATTGTACCAAAATTCAAAATGCTGACGCTACAGCAACTCCTTCCCATGCTGGGCAAGGGGTCTTGGCTGGTTACTCTGGACCTCAAGGAGGCATACCTGCATGTCCCAGTCAGACACAGTTGCAGAAGATACCCCAGACTTCTTGCAGGGTCAGAGCATTATCAATTCTCAGCATTGCCTTTTGGCTTATCTACTGCGCCCACAGTGTTCACGAAATGCCTGGCATCAGTAATTGCACACTGCAGACTCCAGGGGATACAAATATACCCTTACCTGGACGACTGCCTTATACAAGCGGACAGCAAGCCTTGACAAAAAACTTGAATTATGTCATTCACTTACTACAGGCTTTGGGATACACAGTCAACTTACAAAAATCAAGACTACTGCCATCCCAACAAATAATTTTTCTAGGAGCCAAACTAGACACAGAATCACAAATGGCTTACCTCACAGAAGAGAAGCAAGAACAATTACCACATTACTTCAAAAGCCTAGCAAAGCTCACCCAGATGACTGCAAGGAAAATCCTGCAGGCCCTGGGTTTCATGGCATCTTGCATTCTACTGATTCCACTGGCAAGACTACACATGAGAAAACTACAATGGTACCTAAGAAGTTTATGGTCTCAACACAGCCACAACTTAGAAGCAATTATCCCACTCATCCCATGTCTACAAAGGGAATTTTTGTGGTGGGCCCAAGCAAGCCAGTTAAACAAAGGTATGCCTTTCAACAAACCTCAAACAAGCCAAACCATTACAACAGACGCCTCAGACCATGGATGGGGGGCGCACATGGAGGGCAGATGCATTCAAGGGCAATGGACCCCCCAGGAAGTACATCTACACATCAATCAAAAAGAGATGTTAGCAGTGATTCATGCAATCGAGGCCTTCGGAAAATATCTTCAACAAGGTCATCTGCTAATAAAGACAGACAACACCACTGTTATGTGGTACATAAACAAGCAGGGAGGTACTCATTCTTACCCCCTTTGCAGACTAACAACGACTCTTTGGGAAAAGTCCCTGAAACTGAACATACAGCTGCAATCCCAGTTTTTTCCGGGCAGGGACAGTGTTCTGGCAGACAGTCTAAGCAGAAACATCCTGGACCCGCACGAATGGATGTTGCATCCAGACATTTTTGCACAAATAACTCATGCATGGTGGAGGCCGGACATAGATCTCTTTGCCTCCCACCTCAATCATCATCTGAAAAAGTTCTGCCCGAGGACACACCATCCACAAGCCTGGAGAATAGATGCTCTCTCATTCAGCTGGAACTCTCTAACAGTCTATGCATTCCCACCTCTACCATTAATGACCAAGGTGTTACGGAAGATCAAAGCAGAGCAACTGAAAGGCATCTTAATAGCTCCAGATTGGCTAAGGCAGCACTGGTATCCATTACTAAGGAGCATAACTTGCACCAAGCCGTGGCCCCTGCCTCAATGGCCTCTACTCTTGACTCAGCACAATTACAGGACGGTTCATCCCAACCTGCAAACTCTGCAGCTGACAGCTTGGAGGGTTCCATGATTTCTCCCCATATCTCTCTCTCCAAGGAAGTTCAACAGATATTATTGGAAGCACGCAGACCTTCCACCAGAAAGACTTATTCAGCCAAATGGAAGAGATTCAATATCTGGAATACCAACAGGGGACAGGATGCATCAGCAATGAGCATCCCACAGATACTGGAATACTTGGCAGAAATGCTGCATAATGGACTTTCCTATTCTTCCATAAAAATGCACGCTTCAGCAATTTCAGCAAAATACAACACTGATCCACCTGTGTTTTCACATCCTTTGCCAAGACAAATTCTAAGAGGGATAAAGAATATCAGACCTCCCAGAAAACCACCAGTGCCTGCATGGGACCTCAACTTCGTGTTGGAAAAATTAACTCTTCCTCCTTTTGAACCAGCAGCATCTTCAGAATTGCAATTTCTTTCCTGGAAAACAGATGTCCTTCAAGGATGCATCTGCAGTCATAACATATGGGTTGTCCTGCCTCAGGCAGCCCTTCAGTCGGCTGGATTCCAAAGTCTGGGTCTGGCCTCGGCTGATGTCGCACTTTCCCAGACGTCAGAGCTTCTGGGGTATAAAGGCATCAGCCGACGCCATTTTCCTCGGTCTTTCTTGCCGCGCAGTGCCCGAAGCAGAAGCTGTTCGCAAGTGCCGGTCGGTCAGATCCAGAGATTTCAGCTACCGAAGACTTCTAAAAAAGCTAAGTACCCCGTTGGGGACTCTTTCTTGCCTCAGCCGATGTCAGACAAAGTAAATAATTGTTTAACTTGTGGGAAACAAATACCTCATAAGGATTTCCATTCTTACTGCCTTCCTTGCTTAGGCCCAGACCACGACATATCAGCTTGTTTAGCCTGTGCCTCCTTCAACCGACGGACTCTTAGACGTCGGTCGGAGTTTGCAGAAGAGTTTTTTGGATCCGCTTTTGCATATAAAATGCCGTCGGAGACTCTGACTACACATTTAGCCAAAAAACGCAAGGAAAAGGACCGACACTCGCGGCCCGTGGTTTCGGCTGAAACCATGGTTAGGCCTACCGCGAGTGTCTCTGTTTCGGCCGAAACAGAGTCCTCTGTTCATACTTCTACCGAAATCATACCTCTGACAACAGAGGCCAGAGAGGCCCCGGCTGAGTCGGCTACAGAAATACCTACCGAAGAAGCAAGCGCACAAGATTTGTCCGACACCATTCCATTGGACATTTCTACTCCTGCACGTGGGGCAGCTAGGCCCCCCGCTTCTATGTCTATAAAGGCTTTCTCCAGGGCTAAAGCAGCTAAAATTTCAAAAGCTTTACCTGCAAAAACTACTTCTCAAAGACCTTCCTCAAGTTCTCAGATTCTCAGCTTTGCTGAGGACCTTAAATCTCTGATTAGGGGTTCCTAACCTCACCCAGACAGGGCCTCCCAACCTCCTCCTGACGAAAGGCCTAGGACCTAACCCTTTGAACCTCTCTCCTCTGATAACTCCTCCTCTGATGATGATTTATCTGACCATCAGGAAGGGCCATACTCACCTTATGAGGATTCAGATGCAGAAGACTCTATTCCTTCTGCCTCCCCTCCAGAAGAATTTTCCTTTGGGGAAACTTTGCACTCAATGAGGGAACACTTTCAATGGCAGGGTCAGCATTTCTCTGATTCTAGAAAAAGACTAAGGACCTTTTTACACTTGCCACAGCATAGGCCTTTAGCCATACCACCTGTGCTAACTGTAATTGATGATGCATATAATGATGTCAGTTCTGCCCCTGATTCTCTTCCCCCGGCCCCTGCCAAACCTGACAGATATTACAGGGTCCCGGATTCTCATTACCACTTATATAAAGCCCATGCTGCAGACCCAGAAACTATTTCTCAGGGCCCAAAAGGTGTTGCAGCTGCCACTGCCAAAAAACCCCTACCCTCTGAAAGAGAGTCAAGAGCATTAGAGAGATGGGGAAAAAAGGTTTATACATCTGCTACCCTTTCTGCCAGGGCATTAAACTGTCAGTTCCATATGATACAGTACCAGGAATATTTGTTAGATCAGCTGAATAAAAAGCTTTCTTCACCTGAACCTTTAGACCGTAAGTCCCTTCAGGATTTGGTACACAACTCTCAGCAGGTCAGTAATCATTTCTTAAAATGGTGGCTATGATGCACTGGAGGCTTAATTTAGATCAGCTATGACTGGGGCGGTAATTCGAAGGCATGCCTGGCTAAAAGAGCAATCCTTACCAGACCATGTCAAGGCTAAACTCCTAGATGCTCCAATGGAGAAACAAAGTTTATTTGGCTCCCCTGCACAGGAGATTCTAAAGAAAGTGGAAGAAAATGCAAAATCGGTGCAAACAGTAAAGGATTTTCTGCAGGTCCAACCTCCGAGGTTCAGCAGAAACTGGCCTTCAAATAATTGGTCCATTCCAGACACCTCCAGAGCACAGAGGGGCAGGAATAGACGCCCAAGAGGCAGAGGTCAGTCAAAGGGTGCCTACAGGGGTCGTCAGTGGCAACCTGCCAACCAGAGGAGTACTGCCACAACTGCAACTACAACCACTTCCACATGACAGACACAATGACTTGACTCTGATTACGCCTACCAGGGAACAACTGGAAGCACCCTTGGGCGGAAAGTTGGCTTTATTCTCGAAAAACTGGCATTGCATTACAAAAGACAAATGGACATTGCAAACAATAGACAAAGGATACAGGTTTCACTTCCACACTTTACCAAGAAGGAGGAATGCCAAACCTTCTACCAAACCAGAAGCCAGAGGCTCTAAGACAAATCAACAATTTACTTCAGATGAAAGCAATAGAAAAGGTACCATCTATGGAACAAGGCCAAGGATTTTACTCCAGACTATTCCTTGTACCAAGAAAAGAAACCCAATGGAGGCCTATTCTCGACTTGTCCGCACTAAACACATATCTCATTGTGCCAAAATTCAAGATGCTGACCCTACAGCAACTTCTTCCCATGTTGGGCAAGGAGTCTTGGCTGGTGACTCTAGATCTCAAGGAGGCATACCTGCATGTCCCTATACGACCAGATTGCAGAAGACACCTCAGATTTCTTGCAGGATCAGAGCATTATCAATTCTCAGCATTGCCCTTTGGCATTATCTACTGCGTCCAGAGTATTCACGAAATGCCTGGCATCAGTAATTGCACATTGCAGACTTCAGGGAATTCAAATCTACCCATACCTGGACGACTGCCTAATACAAGCGGACAACAAGACAAAACTAATAAAGGATTTGGCCTATGTCATACACCTGTTACAGGCCTTGGGATACACAGTCAACATCCAGAAGTCAAGACTAGTGCCATCCCAAAGGATAACATTTTTGGGTGCGGATCTGGACACAGTAATTCAGATGGCTTTTCTCACAGAAGAAAAACAAAAACAACTCCCAGTCTACTTCATGGCTTTGATAAGACAAACTCAGCTTACTGCAAGGAAAGTTCTGCAGGCTCTGGGTTACATGGCATCCTGCATAATCTTGATCCCACATGCCAGGCTGCATATGAGAAAATTACAATGGTACCTAAGGAATGTATGGTCTCAACACAGGCACAGTCTAGAAACCATGATTCCAATCATTCCATGCCTGAAAAAGGAATTCCTGTGGTGGGCTCAGGCCTGCCAGTCCAACAGAGGGTTGCCTTTCAACAAACCACAACCAAGGCAAACCATCACCACGGACGCCTCAGACCTAGGATGGGGAGCTCACATGGAAGACAAGTGTATCCAAGGCCTGTGGTCTCAAGACCAGCTGAATTTGCACATAAACCTAAAGGAGATGCTGGCAGTGACGCATGCAATCAAGGCATTCATATCATTCCTCCAGCAAGGACATCTGCTGATAAGGACAGACAATACCACAGTCATGTGGTACATAAACAGGGAGGCACGCATTCCTACCCTCTATGCCGGATGGCAATGGATCTGTGGAACCTAGGCCTGAATCTCAACATCCGACTGCAGGCCAAATTCGTACCAGGAAAAGAGAATTCACTAGCAGACAGCTTAAGCAGAACTACCACGGATGCTCACGAATGGATGCTGCATCCAGACATCTTCAAAATCATAACAAGCAAATGGGGAATGCCAGAGATAGACCTGTTCGCCTCCCCACTCAACCACCAACTGAAGAAATTCTGCTCAAGAGTATACCACCCACAAGCCTGGAGGGTGGACTCTTTCAGCTGGAATGCCCTAACAGTGTATGCTTTTCCACCTCTCCCATTGATGTACAAAGTTCTACTGAAGATCAGGGAGGAACAGCCAAAGGTGATACTAATAGCTCCAGACTGGCCAAGACAGCATTGGTATCCATTACTGAGAAGCATGTCTCGGACGAACTCATGGCCTCTACCCCTATGGCCTCTACTTCTAACGCAGAACAACTTCAAGACCCTGCATCCAAGCTTGAAAACACTGCAGCTGACTGCCTGGAAAATTGCTTAAAACAAAACCAAACTGTCTTATCTCAGAGGGTCAAGGACATTATCCTGGAGGCTCGCAGACCCTCCACAAGAAAGACATACTCAGCTAAATGGAAGAGATTCCTCATTTGGAGCGCATCAAAGGGTACAAATGTCACACTGGCAAACCTAGCACACATCCTAGAATACTTAGCAGAACTTGTTCCACAATGGCCTGTCCTATTCTTCCATTAAGATTCATGCTTCAGCAATTTCAGCAGAGTACAACATGGATCCTCCTATCTTCTCTCACCCTCTCCTCAGACAATTTTTAAGAGGAATCAAAAATGTAAAACCTCCAAGGAAACCAACCTCTGCCTGCATGGGATCTCAATTTTGTGCTGGAAAAATTAACACTACCCCCTTTTGAACCAGCAGCAACAGCAGACTTACAGTTCTTATCTTGGAAGACTGCATTCCTTCTAGCAATCACCTCAGCAAGAAGAGTATCCGTGTTACAGGCACTAATTGCAGTACAGCCTTTCCTTATTTTTCACCAGGATAGAGTGTCTCTGAGAACCAATCCTACTTTCATGCCAAAGGTGGTATCCAGGGTATTCTTGAACCAAGCTATTCATTTGCCTACATTCTTCCCTAACCCACAGAACAAGGGGGAAAAACTATTGCACACCTTGGATGTAGACAGACAACTATGCTACTATCTGGACAGAACTAAAACTAGCAGAAAAACTGACCAACTTTTCGTAGCATACGCAACTTCAGTGCAAGGAAAAGCAATTTCCAAACGGACAATTTCAAAATGGATAGGAAATTGCATTCATTTCTGCTACTCTTTTCATGGCAAGGCAACTCCTGAAAATATCAGGCCTCACTCCACAAGAGCCACAGCCACCACTACAGCTTTCCTACGAGGGGTGGCTACCAAGGACATTTTAGAAGCTGCTACTTGGAGCTCCGTGCATACATTTGCCAAGCATTACAATCTACCTTTATACTCCAGATCCCGAGCAGGTTTTGCAACTGCAGTTCTACAGGGGATCTTAACTACACCATCCTTATCTTAGTACCTCCTCCCCAAGTTTGGCTATGGTATTCTACCCATATGTTATGACTGCAGATGCATCCTTGAAGGACATAGTACAGTTTTGTACCTACCATAAATGTAGATGTCCGATAGGTATGCATCTGCAGTCAGGATTACCCACCCTCCTTCCCCTCTGTGGTATTCCTAGGGTGCTTACCCCTCTTTCAGCTAGCTGGGGGAATCTATTATGGTGTATTTGTTTGTGTGTATATATATATATATATATATATATATATATATATATATATATATATATATATATATATATATATATATATATATATATATATTGTTTGTTACTGTTTGGAATTTCAACATTTCTCCAAATTTAGCCTTCCTAGAGGGCACCTGGCATCTGGGGCAAGAAACACCGAGGAAAATGGCGTCGGCTGATGCCTTTATACCCCAGAAGCTCTGACGTTGGGGAAAGTGCGACATCAGCCGAGGCCAGACCCAGACTTTGGAATCCGGCCGACCGAAGGGCTGCCTGAGGCAGGACAACCCATATGTTATGACTGCAGATGCATACCTATCGGACATCTACATTTATGGTAGGTACAAAACTGTACTTTTTCCTGTTGGCAATTACCTCAGCAAGAAGAGTTTCGGAGATGCAGGCCCTCATGGCAGTACCTCCATTCTTCATTTTTCATCAGGACAGGGTTTCTTTAAGAACCAATCCTTCTTTTATGCCAAAAGTGATATCCAGGGTGTCTCTAAATCAAGCAATTCACCTGCCTACTTTCTTCCCCAATCCTCAAAATAAAGGGGAAAAGCTGCTGCACACTTTGGACATACACAGACAACTACGCTACTACTTGGACAGAACAAAGGCCAACAGAAAGTCTGACCAACTATTTGTAGCATACGCTCCTGGAGTGCAAGGAAAGGCAATTTCCAAACAAACAATTTCAAAATGGATTGGACATTGCATCAGATTCTGTTATTCTTTCCATGGAAAGGGTGTGCCAGCCAATATCAGGCCACACTCCACCAGAGCTACAGCCACCTCCACAGCCTTCCTAAGAGGGGTGGCTACAAAGAACATTCTAGAAACTGCTATATGGAGCTCCTTGCATACATTTTCTAAACACTACAACCTGCCTTTATATTCCAGATCCCGAGCAGGCTTTGCTTCGGCAGTCCTGCAGGGCATTTTAGCTACACCATCCTTATCTTAGAGCCTACCACCCCCAGCTTGGCTATGGTATTCAACCCATATGTAAGGACTGCAGTTGCATTCTTGAAGGACACAGTACAGTTTTGTACCTACCATAAATGTAGATGTCTGATAGATATGCAACTGCAGTCAGGTTTTCCCTCCCTCGTACCCCTCTGTGTATTGGGTCCACTTCCCTCCTTTTATACTTGGCTGGGGATATCTGTTATGGTGTATCTGTTTATTGCTATTGTGTATGTCTGGAAATTTTTCCCAGTTCTAAATTTAGCCTTCCTTGGAGGGCACCTGGCATCTGGGGCAAGAAACACTGAGGAAGATGGCGTCTGCTGATGCTTTTATACCCCAGCCGCTCTGACGTCGGGGAAGAGGCGACATCAGCTGACGCCGGACCCAGACTTTGGAATCCGGTCGACCGAGGGCTGCCTGAGGCAGGACAACCCATATGTAAAGACTGCAGTTGCATATCTATCGGACATCTACATTTATGGTAGGTACAAAACTGTACTTTTTCATTATGGGTCTGGAAGTTTTAGGGACTGATCAAGCCACATACTTAGATATTTGAAGGAAGATGTTTCTGTTGGGGTGTTATCTTTGATGTTTAGAGCTGGGGATTGAGCTAGTTTTTTGGGGTCACAGATGTGATGGTCTTAGTTTTGTAGGCTTTAATATCTGATTTATTTTTGATTAGGTATTACACAGAATAGTAAAGAGTTGAGAATGGAGCATTGAGGTACATCTTTAGTAGTAGAGCTAATCTGAGTATGTTTGAGCCTATATTAATTTTAAAGTATCTGTTGGAAACTAAATTGGAACACCAAGTAAAGACATTAGTACTGATGCAAGGTTCATGTAATTTGTGAGATAGGAGAATTGTGTGGTCAAAGAAGTCGATGAAAGAGTTCGATAAAGAGTTTGTGTCCAGAGGACTATCGGAAGGCTGCATCCTGACCAGAATTTGTACTGTTTATACTATTTGAAAGTGGTTTTGTTTGGCTGTAGATTGTGCATTACATATTTTATTTAGAGTACGGAAAATAGAAATAGCGTGTGCGTGAGAGGTGGATTATGGTTTTGGCTGTTTTAGGAGCAGCTTAATTACAGCTACTTTCCTTATATTTTGTATGATGTGACTGAGAGTGATTATAGCTGTGAACCAGAGGAATGATGAAATAGTTATTACTGTAGTATAGGAGTTATAGGTAGAAGCTGTAAGAACCTTGGGAGGTGTCTGAGGGGATTTGCTCCAATAAAAGCAAAGGGTTTTTGTCCAATAGTTAAAGTAAAATGGGGGGGGGGTGTGAGTGGGAAAGGAACATTCCAATGTTCTGCTTTCAAAATAGGTTCATAGGTAAGTACTAGGCAATCAGTCTGCAGACTGTTGCAAGCCTCAAGTAGGGCAGTACAAAACAGATTGGGAGAATTTATTCTCCCCCTGTGCTAGCACATTGTGCAGATTTACATTGAAGATGGCAAGGATGCTACTCTGCTTGACATGCAGTAGATGTTTGTCCCAGAGTTGGGAGGAGGGGGGTGCATTGAAATATGAAATCAATCACGGCAATCACATCTGCATGTCTTATCGGTTGTTGAACATTTAGATGTTTGTGTTTCATTGTTGCAGTCCTAACATGTGGTATTTCCCACAGTGGAAGTCCATGGCCGGCCCAACTACCTTTTGAAGACAGTGGACGCCCTTTCTGATGTCATTACATTTGTGTATAAAAGGAGTCAGTTGGTGCCATTACCTCATTTCTTTTTGGTGCCATGACCTCAGTTCTTTATTGCATTTGGACCCCAAAGCAGAGCGCTGGTCAGTGCATCGGTTGGTCCACACCAGAGAAAGACGTCATTTAATACCACATACCCCATTTAAGGAGGCAGAAAAAGGAAACACTAAAGATTTAGGACCTCAGATGATGCTTGTTTCAGCATCTGCAAGTCCTCCTAGGCTTGTGATTGTTGAAAGTGTGCTGCCTTCACAGTCTCCTTCGACTGAGGTAGCACCGGGCCCCTATCGAGACCCATTCAGAGTCCGATGTGCTTCCAGGACCCACTACTTTCTTCCAAGCCGAATGGCTTAGCTCGTTGGTTGGTTCCAGAACCACCTTAGTGTTCGGCTTCTGACTTCCACTCAAATACTGATGACGGCTCTTTGCATTAGGAAATCTCCTCGGCCTTCCCTGCGTGGGAGGCAGATGTTCTTCATGTTTCACTGTTGCAGTCATCACACTTGGGTTATCTGCCTGCAGGTAGCCCTCGGTTGGCCAGAATACCAGAGACTTAGTATTTGTGCGTCGGTTGCTCTCTCTCCAGGTCTGATGTCAGGGATATAAAAACAGACAGCCGACGCCATTCCATCAGTCTTTCTTGCCGAGGAGCCCGAAGCAGAAGCTGTTTGCACGAGTGCCAGTTGGCCACTAACTGAGTTTTTGTTTCCAAATTGAATTATCCTGAAGTCTTCTAAAGCTATGTACCCCGTTGAGGATCCTTTTTTCTTGCTCTAACCGATGTCAGAAAAAGTTAACAATTGTCTTGCCTGTGGAAAGCAAATACCACACTAAGATTTCCATTCTTACTGCATCACCTGTTTAGGCCCAGACCACGACGTACCTCGCTGTCAGTTTTGTGCCTTGTTCAACGCCCGAACTATTCATTGTCGGGCCCTTATTGTCGCTAATTGCTTTCAATGTTCTTCGTGTTTCACTGTTGCAGTCATCACATTTGGGTTACCTGCTTGCAGTAGCCCTCAGTCGGCCTGATTAACAAAGTCTTGGATCCTGCGTCAGTTGCTGTCTCTTCTTCCATGATGTTAGGTAGTCAGGGGTATAACACATGCAGCCGATGCCATTACATCAATATTTCTTGCCATGCGGTGCCCAAAGCAGAAGCAGTTCTCAAGTGTCTGTCGGCCGAATCCTGAAATTTTCATTTTCGAGTTTCAGAACCGAAGTCTTCAACTAAAGCTAAGTAAGTACCCCTTTGGGGAAACTTTTTCTTGCTCTAAACTGATGTTAGTAAAAGTAAATAATTGTATTTCTTGTGGAAAGCAAATAACTCATAAAGATTTCCATTCGTACTGTATTCCATGCCTAGGCCCTGACCCCGACGTACCTCACTGTCTGTTTTGTGCCTTATTTAAACAGCGAACTATCCATCGTCTGTATATTTTCACTTCTAAATATTTTGGTACTCGCTTCAATTATTCAGATATGTCTTCGGTAATCCATCCGACTACCAACATTCCGAAAAAAACGCAAAGATAAAGACAG
This sequence comes from Protopterus annectens, assembly GCF_019279795.1. Lineage (NCBI taxonomy): Eukaryota > Metazoa > Chordata > Ceratodontiformes > Protopteridae > Protopterus > Protopterus annectens. Next base: position 263,484,508 of record NC_056737.1, read on the forward strand.
AGACAAGCCGCCTAGGTCCAAAGCTGCTGACGACGCTTCTCCTAAGCCAGTCGCCAGTTCGCCGGTACTCAGTGAGGTGCTTTTGCAGCCCCTGATACCAGCTACTTCAGATTCGCAGGCCTCTACTGAGACCCATTCCGAGTCCAGTAATGCCGCAAGATACTTCAACTGTGGAACCTGCGGATGTCTGTACCTTGGATGGTTCCGGAGCCACTCTGCAGGCACTGGCTTCTGAGGGTGTATTCAAGCATACTGACTTGCATATTAAACCGACACCATCATCTTCTTCAAGGCCTAAAACTTGAACCATGCCTAGAAAACCTACGCCCAGACCGCATGGTCAGGCCTCTATGCTTAAAAACCAAATTATAAGAATGGCTGAAGGCCTTATTACTTTAATCAGGGGAAGCCAACCTTCCCCCTCTAAGAGACCTAGGACTGAGTTTGCTTATGATACTTCTGACCAGGATTCTGACATTTCTGTTTCCTCTGTGATTGTTGAAAGTGTGCTGCCTTCACAGTCTCCTTCGACTGAGGTGGCACCAGGCCCCTATCGAGACCCATTCAGAGTCCGATGTGCTTCCAGGACCCACTACTTTCTTCCAAGCCGAATGGCTTAGCTCATTGGTTGGTTCCAGAACCACCTTAGTGTTCGGCTTCTGACTTCCACTCAAATACTGATGATGGCTCTTTGCATTAGGAAATCTCCTCGGCCTTCCCTGCGTGGGATCACCAGGGATTACCTTTATCTACCTATGAGGATTCTCTTGCTGAGGACTCTATTCCCTCTGCTTCTGCCCCCAGAGGATTTCTCTTTTGGTGAAACCTTGCATACTCTTAGGGAGAATTTTCATTGGGAAAGTCAGGATTACTCTGATTGTAAAAAGAAGCTTAGGAATTTCTTATTCCTGCCCCAGCACAGTCCTTTAGCTATCCCTCCTGTACTAGACATTGTTGGTGCTTTTACGGAATCTAGCTTGGCCCCTGACTCTCTACCTCCTGCTCCCAGAAAACCTGATGGATATTACAGGGATGTCCTTCAAGGATGCATCTGCAGTCATCACATATGGGTTGTCATGCCTCAGGCAGCCCTTCGGTCGGCCAGATTCCAAAGTCTGGGTCCGGCATCGGCTGATGTCGCCCCTTCCCCGATGTCAGAGCGCCTGGGGTATAAAAGCATCAGCCGACGCCATCTTCCTCTGTCTTTCTTGCCGCGTGGTGCCCGAAGCAGAAGCAGTTCGCTAGTGCCGGTCGGCCAGCTCCTGTAAATTCACTATCCGAAGACTTCAAAAGCTAAGTACCCCGTTGGGGACTCTCTCTTGCCTCAGCCGATGTCAGAAAAAGTTAATAATTGTTTAACTTGTGGGAAACAAATACCTCATAAGGATTTCCACTCTTACTGTCTCCCCTGCTTAGGCCCAGACCACGGCGTCGCCTGTTCAGCCTGCGCTTCCTTCAACCGACGCACTCTTAGACGTCGGTCGGAGTTCGCAGAAGAGTTTTTTGGGGCTAGTTTTTCATACAAAATGCCGTCGGAAACCCCGACATCACATTTAATTAAGAAACGGAAAGACAAGGACCGACACACGCGGGCCGCGGTTTCGGCTGAAACCGCGGCTAGGTCTACCGCGAGGGTCTCGGCTGATACCAAGTCCTTGGAACTTCCGAACCCTGAAACAATACAACCGACAGCCTCGACCCCAGAGGCTCCTACCGAGTCGGTTACAGAATTGCCTTCAGAAACTGGTGTATTGGAATCTTCCGACACCATAGCTTTAGACAAAGCTACACCAGCACGTGGTGCAGCCAGGCCTCCTGCATCCATGTCCATTAAGGCCTTCACCAGGGCTAAAGCTGCAAAACGCACTAAAGCCATGCCTCCCACGGTTATTCCTCAGGGACCCTCTTCTAGTTCACAGATTCTAACTTTAGCAGAGGACCTTATCTCTTTAATCAGGGGCTCTCAGGCCCATCCAGACAGGGGCTCCCAACCTCCTCTAGACAAAAGGCCCAGGGTGGATCCTCCTGATCCCCTTTACTCAGAGGAGGCCTTTGATGGCTCAGATCATTCAGACTACCAGGAGGAGGCTTATTCGGCCTACGAGGATTCGGATGCAGAGGAATCTATCCCCTCAGCCTCCCCTCCTGAAGAGCTTTCCTTTGGGGTGACCCTTCACACTATGAGAGAGCATTTCAAATGGCAGGGCCAGGAATATTCTGATTCCAGGAAAAGACTAAGAACTTTTCTTCATTTACCTCAGCATAGACCTTTGGCTATTCCTCCTATTTTAAATGTCATTGATGATGTGTATTCTGACTCTAGTATGACCCCTGACACTCTGCCTCCGGCCCCTGTTAAGCCCAATAGGTATTACAGGGTCCCGGACACACATAATTTTCTTTACAAGGCCCACTCTGCTGATCCTGAAACTATTTCACAGGGCCCTAAAGGGGTTGCAGCTGTTGCTGCTGAACCCCTTGACCGTAAATCCCTTCAGGATCTGGTACATAACTCCCAGCAGGTTAGCAACCATTTCTTGCAGTGTGGTTATGATGCATTGGAAGCTTCATGTAGGTCAGCAATGACGGGTGTTGTCATACGTAGGCATGCTTGGCTGAAGGAACAATCTCTGCCAGACCATGTTAAAGCTAAGCTTTTGGATGCTCCACTGGAAAAGCAAAAGTTATTTGGTTCCACTGCTCAAGAAGTCCTAAAGAAATTTGAGGAAAAGGCAAAATCTGTACAAACAGTTAAGGAATTTCTTCAAGTCCAACCACCTAGATTCAGCAGAAATTGGCCTTCCAAGAATTGGTCCTTTCCGGACACAGAAAGATTTCAAAGGGGCAGGAACAGGCGTGCCAGAGGTAGAGGGCAAGCTAAGGGGCTCCTACAGAGGCCATCAGTGGCAACCTCCAATCCAGACAGGCAGTTCAGGACCTTCAACTGCTTCGCAAGGACAATCTCAATGACTTAGCTTTGATTCCGCCAACCAGGGCTCAATTAGAAGCACCTTTGGGCGGAAAGCTTTCTTTATTCTCAAAAAATTGGCACAACATTACAAGAGACAAATGGACACTCCAAATAATAGACAATGGATACAGGTTCCATTTCCGCACATTGCCAAAAAGAAAAGGCATGCCAAGTCTGCCACCAAATCAAAGGGCAGAGGCTTTGAAACAAATCTCAAACTTACTACAAATGAAAGCCATAGAAAAAGTTCCTATTTCAGAACAAGGCCAAGGATTTTACTCCAGACTTTTCCTTGTTCCAAGAAAAGAACATCAATGGAGACCAATTCTCGACTTGTCTGCACTGAATACTTATCTCATTGTGCCAAAATTCAAAATACTGACTCTACAGCAGCTCCTTCCCATGCTGGGCAAGGGGTCTTGGCTGGTGACTCTAGACCTCAAGGAGGCATACCTGCATGTCCCTATCAGACAAAGTTGCAGAAGACACCTCAGATTTCTTGCAGGGTCAAAGCATTATCAATTCTCAGCATTGCCCTTTGTCTTATCTACTGCACCCAGAGTATTCACGAAATGCCTGGCATCAGTAATAGCACACTGCAGACTTCAGGGGATTCAAATATACCCATATCTGGACGACTGCCTTATACAAGCGGACAACCAACAAACTTTGATAAAGGACTTAAATTATGCCATCAATCTTCTACAGGCCTTGGGATATACAGTCAACATGCACAAATCAAGACTTGTTCCATCTCAAAGAATAACCTTTCTGGGTGCGGATCTAGATACAACCACCCAAATGGCTTATCTCACAGAAGAAAAACAAAGACAGCTACAGGATTACTTCAAGAATCTGACAAGGCAAACTCAGCTGACTGCAAGGAAAATCCTGCAGGCCCTGGGTTACATGGCATCTTGTATTCTTTTGATTCCACAAGCAAGGTTTCATATGAGAAAGCTAGTGGTACCTAAGGAGTTTATGGACTCAGCACAGTCACAGTTTGGAAACTTTAATCCCACTCATTCCATGCCTTCACAAGGAATTTCTGTGGTGGGCTCATGCCAGCCAGTCCAACAGGGGGTTGCCCTTCACAAAGCCAAATACCTCCCAAACTATTACAACGGACGCTTCAGACCTAGGTTGGGGAGCACACATGGAGGGCAGAGGTATCCAAGGACAGTGGTCATGAAAGGAGCTACGCATGCACATAAATCAAAAAGAAATGCTAGCAGTGATACATGCAATTGAGGCCTTCAAAATCTTTCTGCATCAAGGCCACCTGCTAATAAGGACAGACTACACCACAGTTATGTGGTACATAAACAAGCAAGGGAGGTACCCATTCCTACCCTCTTTGCAGACTGGCAATGAATCTATGGGATCTTTCCTTGAAACTCAATATACAGCTACAATCTCAGTTTGTGCCAGGGAAAGACAATACACTAGCGGACAGCTTAAGCAGAAATATCATGGATGCACACGAATGGATGCTGCACCCAGACATCTTCAAGCAGATAACACAATCTTGGGGGAGCCCAGACATAGATCTGTTTGCATCCCCCCACAATCATCAACTTAAGAAATTCTGCTCAAGGACATACCACCCACAAGCGTGGAAAGTGGACGCTCTCTCTTTCAGCTGGAGAAATCTGACAGTGTTTGCATTTCCTCCTATCCCATTAATGACCAAGGTGTTACTGAAGATCAGGACAGAGCAGCCAAGAGTGATTCTGATAGCTCCGGACTGGCCAAGACAGCACTGGTACCCACTGCTAAAAAGCATGTCACGTACGAAGACATGGCCTCTGCCTCTATGGCCACTTCTACTGACACAGCACAGATACAAAACTCTACATTCCAACCTGAAAACATTGCAACTAACAGCGTGGAGAATACCTTGACTCCTCCTCAGGATAAGCTATCCCAGAGGGTGAAGGATATTATTATGGAAGCTCGCCGCCCTTCCACAAGAAAGGCTTATTCAACAAAATGGAAAAGATTTCTCATCTGGAACACCACAAAGGGCCTAGATGCGACAGTGATGAACATGGCACATATCCTGGAATATTTGGCAGAAATGTTCCACAATGGTCTGTCTTACTCTTCTATTAAGATTCATGCTTCAGCAATTTCAGCAGAGTATAATACTGATCCACCTGTCTTTTCTCATCCTCTCCTAAGATAGTTTCTAAGAGGAATCAAAAACATCAAACCTCCTCGGAAACCACCTCTTCCTGCTTGGGACCTTAACTTTGTGTTAGAAAAACTAACACTGACTCCATTTGAACCAGCAGCATCTGCAGATCTACAGTGCCTTTCATGGAAGACGGCCTTCCTTCTGGCAATAACCTCAGCAAGAAGGGTTTCGGAATTGCAGGCCCTGATGGCAGTGCAGCCATTCATTATTTTTCACCAGGACAGAGTTTCATTAAGAACTAATCCTACTTTTATGCCAAAGGTGGTATCCAGGGTTTCATTGAATCAAGCCATTCACTTGCCTACCTTCTTCCCAAATCCACAGAACAAAGGGGAGAAACTACTGCACACCTTGGACATTCACAGACAGTTATGCTACTACTTGGACAGAACTAAAGGTTTCAGAAAAGCTGACCAGCTGCTAGTAGCATATGCTGCTGGTACTAAAGGAAAAGCAATTTCCAAACAGACTATTTCAAAATGGATAGGAAATTGCATTCACTTTTGTTACTCATTTCATGGAAAGACTGTATCAGCTAACATTGGACCTCATTCTACGAGAGCCACAGCCACCTCCACAGCCTTCTTAAGAGGGGTGGCTACAAAGGACATTTTAGAAGCTGCCACATGGAGCTCCGTGCATACATTTGCCAAGCATTACAATTTACCTTTATATTCCAGATCCAGAGCAGGCTTTGCTACGGCTGTCCTGCTGGGTATCTTAGCTACACCATCCTTAGTTCCTCCACCCCCAGATTGGCTATGGTATTCTACCCATATGTGATGACTGCAGATGCATCCTTGAAGGACATAGTACAGTTTTGTACCTACCATAAATGTAGATGTCCGATAGGTATGCATCTGCAGTCAGGTTTTTACCCTCCCTCCTTCCCCTCTGTGGTATTCCTAGGGTGCTTACCCCTCTATTAGCTAGCTGGGGGGATCTATTATGGTGTATTTGTTTTTATATATATATATATATATATATATATATATATATATTTGCAAATGTTTGGATTTTTATTGCATTTCTCCAAATTTAGCCTTCCTAGAGGGCACCTGGCATCTGGGGCAAGAAAAACTGAGGAAGATGGTGTCGGCTGATGCTTTTATACCCCAGGCGGGGAAGGGGCGACATCAGCCGACGCCGGACCCAGACTTTGGAATCCGGCCGACCGAAGGGCTGCCTGAGGCAGGACAACCCATATGTGATGACTGCAGATGCATACCTATCGGACATCTACATTTATGGTAGGTACAAAACTGTACTTTCCTGACTCTCACAAGTTCCTTTTTAAAAATCCTACTGCGGATCCTTAACCATTTCACAGGGACCCAAGGGCATTAAGGCTACTACTGTCAAAAATCCTACCCCTTCTGATAGAGACTCCAATGCGCTGGATAGATGGGGTAAGAAGGTATACACTTTTGCAACTTTGGCCATTAGGGCCTTAAACTGCCAGTTTCATATATTAGTATCAGCAGCATATTATTGGATTGCTTAAACAGAAAATGATGATTCCTGACTGCTGAACATAAGGATTTACAGGATTTAATGCATTCTGCTAAACAGGTTGGAAAACATATTTTGCAATGTGGTTTTGATTCACTAGAGGCATCTTGCAGGGCTGCTGTCACTGGGTCTGTACTTAGAAGGCATGCTTGGCTTAAGGAGCAATCCTTGCCAGATCACGTTAAAGCCAAGTTACTGGATGCTCCCTTAAACCAGGACCGCCTGTTTGTCAACAAGGCAGAAGTTATCAAAAAGATGGAGGAAAAAGCTAAACTATGCAAACTGTTAAAGATTTCCTGCAAGTACAGCCTCCCAGATTTAGTAGGCATTGGCCCTCTAAGAATTGGTCCTTTCCTGCCTCTTCCAGGCCTTCAGTCCAAACCCAAAATCAGCAGAACACCCGGGCTGCAGTCCCAATGTACTCGCAGGACTAAGCAGTGGGGGGGCTCCCATTTCCAAAGTAAGGAATAGTAAGACTCCCCCTATGGTAAACTGTCCCAATGACTTAACTTTAAATCTTCCAAGCCCTGCACAACTGACAGTTCCTTTAGGGGGAAATATTGCCCTGCAGGCAAAAAATTGGGAACTCATTACCCAGGACAAATGGGTTTAAAATATAGTTTCCCAAGGATACAGATTCCACTTCCACTCCTTACCCAACCCCAAACGGTTGGCCAGATCTACCCCCAAATCAGTAGGCAGAGGCTCAAAAGCAAGTTCTCTCTCTTTTTAAGCATCAGGGCTATTCATCCTGTCCCAGAAGAAGAATGGGGACAAGGTTTCTACTCGAGACTTTTTCTGGTACCCTGAAAAGACAATTCCTGGCATCCTGTCCTGGACCTGTCTATCCTAAACACATTTTTGGTAATCCCAAAATTCAAGATGCTAACTCTTCATCAGCTACGTCCTATGCTAGGCAAAGATGCCTGGTTGGCAACACTGGATTTAAAGGAAGCTTACCTGCACATCCCAATAAGGGTATCTTGCAGAAGATACCTACGCTTCAATGCAGGCTACAGCACTATCAGTTCTCTGCACTGCCCTTTGGCTTATCTACTGTGCCCAGGGTATTCACCAAGTGCCTAGCTCCAGTCATTGCATTTTGCAGGTACAGAAATATTCAAATATATCCATACCTTAACGATTGTCTAATTCAGGCAGAAAGCCAGTACATACTATTAAATCTGGCATTTGTAAAGAAATTGCTATCTTCTCTGGGGTACACCATAAACGAAAAAAAAAATCACATCTTGTACCCTGACAGCAAATTGTATTCCTGGGACCAAGCTTGAATACAACTTCCCAGATGGCCTACCTCACGCCAGAGAAACAAGTTCATTTGACAGCCTACTTCAAACTACTGGCCACAAAAACCCAGCTTATCTGCAAGGAAAATACTGCAAGCCCTGGAGTTCATGGCCTCTTGCATTATACTAATTCCATATGCAAGACTGCATATGAGGAAGCTACAGTGGTATCTAAAAAGCCTATGGTGTCAACATTCTCAGGATCTAGAATCAATGATTCCTATTATACCTTGTCTACAGATAGAGTTCCTTTGCTGGGCAGAGGCCTGTCACCAAAACAAGGGACTACCATTCACTCTAACCCCTGCCATCCAAACCCTAACAACAGACACATCAGACTATGCATGGGGGGGGGGGCTCACCTGACAGGGAAGTGCATTCAGGGCAAATAGAACCCAAGTCAAATGCACCTGCATATCAATCAAAAAGAAATGTTAGCTGTACAGAATGCTCTGAGAGCCTTCAAGGACCACATTCTTCCAGGACAATTATTGGTAAAGACGGACAACACTACTGTTATGTGGTACATAAGTAGGGAGGAAACTACTCATACCCTCTCTGCAGAGTACCATGGCTCTGTGGAACACAGCCTTGAGCTACCAAGTGCACCTACATGATCAATTCCTGCTGGGAAAGCTAAATACACTGGCAGACGACCTAAATAGAAATCTCATGGACCCACACGAGTGGAAACTGGAATCAAAGATATTCAACATGTTGAGAAACAAATGGGGGAGCCCAGAGATGGACCTGTTTGCCTCCACCCAGAACTACCAGTTGGACAAATTATGCACAAGGACTCTCCACAAACAAGCTTGGAAAGTGGATGCCCTGTCCTTCACCTGGAAAATCCTATCAGTTTATGCCTTTCCCCCTCTGTCTCTCCTCTCCAAGGTACTACTAAAGATCAAACGGGACAAACCAAGGACAATACTGATTGAACCAGACTGGCCATGCCAAAACCGGTACCCCCTCTTGCGCAGTGTGTCACTGCTGGCACCTTCCTCAGACCCCTGCCCTGCTGTCCCAGCAGGAGGGCCAGATTCTGCACCCACAGCTTCAAACCCTGAACCTGGCAGCCTGGCTAATTACCTGATCTCTCCATTACTATCCCTCAGTAAGCAAGTGACGGATGTCTTTCTGGAGGCAAGGAGGCCTAGTACTAGAAAATCCTATGCTGAAAAATGGAAAAGATTCTGTTCCTGGAGCCAAACTCGGGATGGGCACAACAGCGTCCAGTTTACCTCAGCCTTTCCTTTTCCTCCATCAAAATTCATGCCTCAGCCATTTCAGCTCATTGGAATGCAGAACCACCCCTCTTCTCTCATCCCTGCTGAAGCAGTTCCTCAGAGGGGCAAAAACTTAAGACCACCCAGGAGAGCCCCTACTCCAGCCTGGGACCTTAACTTTGTATTGGAAAAGCTCACTCTACCTCCCTTTGAGCCAGCTGCAAATGCAGAGTTGAAATTCCTTTATTGGAAAACAGCCTTCCTTCTAGCCATCACTTCAGCAAGAAGGGTGTCTGAATTACAGGCACTCATGGCAGTGGAGCCTTTCATCATCTTTCACGCGGACAGTGTGTCCCTCAGGACCAATCCCTCCTTCATGCTCAAGGTGGTATCCAGTGTGGCCCTTAATCAATCCATTCATTTGACAACCTTCTTTTCTAATCCACAGAACAAAGGAAAACGAATACTGCACTCCTTGGACGTGCACTGACAACTTAGATTTTACTTGGACAGGACTAAACCTCTCGGGAAAATCTGAACAGCTGCTGGTTGCATTTGCTGCAGGAGCAGAGGGGAAGGCCATTTCAAAGCAAACCTTTTCTAAGTGGATAGGCCACTGCATTCATTTCTGCTATAAGCACCATGGGAAAGCTACCCCACTGGGGATAAGACCACATTCAGCCAGGGCTGAATCTACCTCTACAGCCTTTTTCAGAGGTGTCCCTACCAGGGACATCCTAGAAGCTGCTACCTGGAGTTCTGTACATACCTTCACCAAGCATTACCACTTGCCAATTTTTTCTAAACCCAGAGCTGGCTTTGTCACTGCAGTCTTGTAGGGCCTTATAGCTGGTACTAATGCTATCTAATTACCTCCTCCCATCCTTAGCTTTGGGAATCTACCCAAATGTGATGACTGCAACAGTGAAACATGAAGAACATAGTACAGTTGTGTACACTTACCATAAATGTAGATGTTAGAGTGTATTCACTGTTGCAGTCCTGGTTACCCTCCCTCCAGCCCCCTGACTTCTATTGACTATATGTCTGTTCTTGTTTACTATGCTTGAACCTTTTTGGTGTATTTGCTTTTTTGTTGGAGGTGTAACCTTGTATATAATTGCTTCTCATTATGGGGGCAGCCGACATCTGGGGCAAGAAAAACTGATGTAATGGCATCGGCTGCATGCTTTATAACCCTGACTACGTGACGTCATGGAAGATGAGACGGCAACCTACGCAGGACCCAAGACTTTGATAATCAGGCAAGCAGAGAAACCAAATGTGATAACTGCAACTGTGAATACACTCGAACATCTACATTTATGGTAAGTGTACACAACTGTACTTGCTTTTGCATGACTCAATACAAGAATGCCTGGAAGACAGAAGCCTTTTATTTTCTTTGGACAAAAATGTTTCTGTATTCCTTTTCACCCTTTTCACTAATATCCAGGGTGCTTCAAAAGATTCAGAAAGAATCTCCCAAGATCATTGTGGTGACCATCTTCTGTCCCAGGCAGCCGTGAGGGTTCTCTCTTGTTTTGGAAATGGCCAGAGGCAATTACCACAAGCTTTCTCACAGAATGGGTCTACTGACACAAGAAGGGTGTCTGATGCACCCAGACATCAATCTTCATTTTGCTGACTGGTTGATAGGGTCTTAATTCCTTTTAGGCACCTGTTTTGTAAGGATGTGCAGCAGGTATTAATGGAGGCAAGAAGGCCTACTAATAGAAAATCATATATTATCAAATGGAAAAGTTTTTCTAGTTAGTGCCAGCGACATAACCAGCGCCCATTCAGAGCTAGTTGTATTCTGGTTTTACAGTATTTGTGGGAGTTAGTATCCTGTGGTCTTTCAGCCATTTCAGTGTGTTGTCTACCCATGGAGTCTCCTCTTTCAAGGCAGTCTCATGGCAAAATGTTCTTGAAAGGGTTTTTTGCATAAGAAGCCTTCGAGTAAGCTGGTGGCCCCTCCTAGACATCTTAATTTTGTGCTAGAGAACCTAACACTTGCTCAGTTTCAATCGGCTAATCTGGTTGATTTGAGGTTCTTAACATGGAAAACAGTTTTACTGATTTTTATGACTTCTGCAAGAAGGGTATCCGAGTTGCAAGCTCTTATGGTGAATCAATCCCTTATTTTCTGTAGGGACAGGGTTTCTTTGAGATTTAATTCTTTTGTGCCCAAAGTGGTGTCTGAGTTTTTAGTCAGTCAGTCTATCCATCTCTCTATTTTTTCCCTGAACCTAAAAATGAGGGAGAAAGGATACTCCATTCTTTGTATGTCCACAGACAACCCTGGTACTATCTTGACAGAAGCAAATCTTTCAGATCTTTGGATCACTAGTTCTTTTCTTGTGAATGTGAGACTGGACAACTTGTGTCAACAGTCTTATTTCCCAATGGCTGTTTAAGGCTATTAACTTTTGTTGCACTCACCGTGCCAAACCTGTTCCTGGCAGAGTCATGGTCCCACTCTAGCAGGGCCTTGGCTTCATCTTGTAGATTTGTACATTACTAGGCTAGTGACCCAGGGGACCTTTCTAAGCCTAACCAAGTTTTCCAAAAGAGTGATGAAGTCCTGTATCCAAATAGGAAATTGAGGGTCAGGCATTTATAAGGTACCTTGTTCCAACAGGGACATGGGTGCCAGGCCCAATGTAAGTTTCCTATTCCCCATCCACTTTCTAGGTTGTGCTTAAAATGGGTAATAGATGAACTCAGCTTCACATAGATGTAAAGCCTGTTTCATAGGAGGAGCAGGCTTTGGGCCACACATCTGTCTTTCCACATGTTCCGTTTAAGTCACAGACAAAATTCAAGTCCCTAGACCTTGCATTTCTGGTACTCTTTGACTTATGAATATGTAGGAGATTCATAAGTGTGGGGTTTGCGGATGCCTTTCAAGGCAAGCATAGATCACCCCTCAGCAGTCTGTAGGGGACTGAGTAGAGGGAAAGGTCTTTAATGCAGTCTGCATAAGGCAGGTTTGTTATGCCTTCTATCCTTTTTCTAAGGAACCTCTGAGGTCGCACTAGTTGCTGCATATGCCTGGTCAGGTATATATCAAAGGGAGGATTGTACTCTATGGTCTGATAAGGGCAGAGTACAGTGGCTTAATGACCTCTTTGGATCCAGATGTCATGACCTTACTTATAAGTTGTGCAGCATAAGATCTGAAGTAGTTAACTTCATTTGCTCTGCAACCTGTGGGTATCGGATCCGACTCGGCAGCTTTCTAAGCTAATAGATCCGAGCTCCAAGCTCCTCCCCCCTACCATCTCCCTGTAACCCTCAGATCTCATTTGCCACGGTTTCCATAAGCTTCTCTAGAACGAGCTCTGAGCAATAGTACAGTAAGTTAATCTTTAAAAACTTCTTTTCTGTCAGATTTTTCCTTTTCTTGGTGTGTGAACTCCCCCTATTTTTTTTTGTAGTCTTTGTTGGGTAGTTCTCTTGTATTTTAGCTAAGTTCGTTTTATTCCCCTCCCCCCTCTGCGTGTGTGAAGGTGTGTGTTGTGGGCCTACTTTTCTATCCTTTTTACAATGGCTGAAGGCCCTAAAGCCATTTTCTCAAAATGTACCGAGTGTGGCCATAAGCTGTCTCCAGCAGATGGTCACACTCGGTGTGACCTTTGCCTGGGGGGTTGACCACCTTTCTTCGGGCTGTTACCATCTGTGCAACCTTCAACCCCAGGGCTTTGAAGGATAGGAGGTCGAAGCTCATTCTGGCGGGCCTTTTGCCCCCAGACTCTGCTTCTTCCACCTCAGTGGTGCCGGCCGCGGCTGCCCCACCTATCGCTCCTGATCCCCTGGCCAGGACTCACCCTCCCATCTTGGCCCAGGAGGAAAAGGGAAAGTAGAAGAAAAGAGGAAAGATGGAGAAAGAGAAGGAGGAGAGACACCTGAGCCATAAAAGGCGGTCCGAATCCACCTCTTCGGCACCGCTGTCTAAGAAGCTCCCCTCTCCCCTTAAGGTCTCCGGGCCTTCCCCCTCTCGGCTCCGTTCTCCACGTTTCTCCCCGGAGCCGGAGGAGGAGACCCGGTCGCCTTCGAGGTCATCCAGGCGGCCTTCCCGGCCGGCTTCGGTGGCCTCATCTAGATCCACCAGAAGCTTGTCAGACGCTGATATAGACCGGATGATGCGTCGATTTCTTCAGGCCCAGATGCAGATGGGAGTGCTCTTGCGATGGGGGCGAAAAAAGGTGTCAAGCTCCCCCCGGGGGGTCCTTCTCCGAACCGCTTTTGGGGCTCGGAGCTTTCGGATCCGACTAGCTTCGGAGCCGGGGTAGGGTCGGTGCCGACGGTGCTTACTACTTTGGCGCCGACTGTACCCTCGAGTTTGTCGGATCCATTTTCAGATCCGAGCTCTCAGGGCCGTGAGCTGAACGTCTGAGCCGAGAGAGCCAGTGGACCTTCGGCTCCATCAAGGTTGGGGCACACTACCCTTTCGGATCCGGTCGGGTCACCTTCGGCGCCAATCCACATGTCAGATCTGAGGGGAATACTTTCGGATTTAAGGGAAAGCAGTTCCCTCTCGGCATTCGACGTCGTAGAGAGGGTCCTCTCGAAGGATTTGAGGCCCCAGGCTCTTGCTTCGGATCTACCCGCCATTCCCACTCATACAGGCCTGTCCTCCATCATCTGGACCCAGGGACAGCCTGCGCCTACGTCCCAGATTGTTCTCATAGGGGAACAGGACATCGTTGGTGAGGCCTCTTCAGACAGCCCCCCCCCCGAGGAGGTCCCTCACAAACGGAAGTGCAAGAGGAGGCACTTGGACTCACCCGATTCCCTCAGAGGACACAGACTTGGAGAAAGGGGAAGGTTCCCCAAGGTCACACCCCCCCCCCCCACCCGGAGACATCATGGAAATGTTACGCATTAGAGGGGGGTGGTCTGCCCAAAAACCTTCCTCTGAGTTTGTGTTTCTGGAGGCGTTTGACACAGACCCATCTACCCTCTTGGGTGTCCCCTCCTGCCGATCCCCTGGTAGACCTAATTACTACCAGGGCATGGAAGGAACCGGACACTGTTGAACCAATTCCTAAGAGGCCAGACAGGATCCTCAGCCCTCCCACAGACAGGACAGTTTGGAGCAAGGGTACCCCAGTGGATGCCATGGTGGTGGCGGCTGCCACTAAAAAGGAATTAGCACAGGAGAGTTCCTCAGTGCATCCTCCAGACAAGAAGTCCCAGATGATGGACCGTTTGGGAAAGCAGATGTTTTCTTCAGCGACCTTCTCTGTAAGGTCACTGAATTATATGGCACGTGATTAGACTGCAGCGAGACCTGATTAAAGAATACGCTGCGTCACCCCCAGAGTCCATGTCGGCCGAGGGCAAGCATACCTTCTCGGCTCGAATGGCCACTCAAGTCAATCACCAACACGTCTATGCAGCTCCTTTCCCATGCTACGGAGGGAGCGGCTAGAGCTAGCGGAACAGGCGTCTTGCGTAGACAAACCTGGCTCCGTCTCTGCGACTTTGCGGAACCTTTCAAGGCGTCCTTTGCGAACGCCCCCTTTGACGGTTCCACACTCTTTGGCAAAACCGTCCGCAATACGCTTCTCTAGAGTGAGAAAGACTGGAAGACGTCTGCCGTCAGGATCCGCTTCTCGGCTCCACAGAGGTCCTACTCCTGGAACCAAAGAGGACAAAAGAAGATGTGGTTCCAGAAGGCTCAACAATCCCGTTTCGCTCTGGATACCTCATCCTTCAGAGGCAGAGGAGGGCTGGGTGGACGCCGGCCCAGGGGCAGAGGGGGCCCAAAAAAATTTGTGTCGAGAGAACCTTTTTTGGATCGACTCTCGCAACAGCCCTGAGGGGTTGCCCGACTGCTCCTCTCTGGAGGCAGTCGAGGGGCGCTTCTCGGAACACCTGACGAAATGGGAGTCCATCACAACAGATCGCTGGGTGCTCTGAATCATATCCAGAGGATATTCAATGCCCTTCCTATATCACCCTCCCCGAGCAACAAAACTCCCCAATGTCCCACCCGATCAGAGGGAGGCAGCAGCATCAGAAATCTTAGGGCTGCTAAGAAAAAGAGCCATCCAGCACGTCCCCCCCTCCCCCCAAACAATCCGGATCAGGATTTTACTCCAGGATCTTTCTGGTGCCGAAAAAGATGGGGGACTTATGACCCATCCTCGACCTGTCAACGCTGAACCTGTCAATTGCCAAGGAAAAGTTCTGGATGGTCACTATTCAATCCATTCTCCCACTTCTACAGGAGAACGACTGGATGTGCTCGGTAGACCTCAAGGATGCGTACTACCATATTTTGATGGACTGACCATCCAGGAGGTTCCTCCGCTTTCGGCTGGGAGCCAGCCATTATCAGTTCAGGGTCCTACCCTTCAGTCTCACCACAGCCCCCAGGGTGGTCAACAAGGTCATGGCAGTTGTAGGAGCCCACCTGAGGCTTCAGGGAATACAGGTCTTTTCCGTACCTGGACGACTGGCTCCTAACCGCCCCCACCAGGCATCAAATGTGCTCAGGCAGGGACTACTTCTTACGCCTTGCCCCCGCCACCTAGGGATCACGATAAATCTCCAGAAATCCTCCCTTCAACCCACTCAGATTTTGGAATTCATAGGAGCCAGGATAGACACTACTCAATTCAGAGTCTTTCTGACCACGGACAGACTTTGCAATCTGAGCCTTCACATTCTAGATCTCTTACGATCCTCAGCCCCACCAGTGGAACTAGTCCTGAGGGCCCTGGGATCTATGGCAGCGGCCATCAATCTATCCCCCTTCGCTCGCCTCAAGATGAGGATCCTTCAGTGGATGTTACAAGTACAGTGGTCCATCCTCTGTCAACCCATGACCACACCTATTCCTCTCACCAGGATTTGCAGGGAATCGCTTCTTTGGTGGCTCCATTCCAGAGACCTTCGAGAAGGCCGCCCCTTTGTTATACCCCCTCCCCAAGTCAAGGTGACCACGGACGCTTCTCTTCTCGGGTGGGGGGGCATTGCATGGGCAGATCCGTCCAAGGCACGTGGACTTTCACAGAGACCTCACTGCATATCAACTTCCTGGAGATGAGGGCGGTGCTTCTAGCGTTGCAAGCTCTCCATCCCCTTCTCCTTCCAGGAACTATTGCACATCAAACAGACAACATGGCGGTAGTTTGGTACATAAACAGGGGGGAACCAGATCCTATCCGCTTTGCAGGGAGGCAATGAGAGTATGGCAATGGGTGATATCCACCAACTACTTTCTCATAGCAACGCACATACCGGGTCGGTCAAACATCTTAGCGGACAGGTTGAGTCGGACGATCCTCTCACTTAACGAATGGTCTCTGAACCCTACTGTAGCGAAACAAATCTTTCTCCAATGGGGTCAACCTTGCTGTGATCTCTTCGCCTCGCCTTCAAACACAAAGTGCAGCAAATTCTTCGCTCTGATTCCCCCACCAGGGGAAACCCCCAGAGACGCTCTAGTTCATGCTTGGCCAATCCTGTCTTCTGTATGCTTATCCTCCTCATCCCTTGATGACAGAATTCTTGCAGAAAGCTCGTCTGTTGGGGAGCAGAATTATCCTCATAGCCCCATTCTGGCCTCGCCGAACCTGGTTCCCTTACCTACGGTCTCAAGTACAGTCTCCTTGGATTTTGGATCCCAGACCGGATCTAATCTCTAACCCGTTAGGATTGAAGACCCCCAATCTGGACTGCCTGAAGCTGTCAGCTTGGTTGATCCAGTTCCCTTGATGGCTAGGACTCTTGGTATATCATCTTCAGTTAAAGCCATCCTGGTGGCCGCCCATAAACCATCCACCAGGAGGATCTACATCAGTAAGTGGAAACGTTTCTCGATCTGGGCGGAGCACAGGAACATAGATCCTTTTACGGCTCCGATTCCAGCAGTCTTAGACTTTCTTTCACATACCTTTGATCAAGGAGCCAGTGCTTCTACTATTAAAGTTCAGTTGGCAGCTATCTCCCACTACCATGTTGGTAACAACTCGGGACTGCTAGCATCCTTCAGAATATGCAAGGCTTTCTTGAAAGGAACCTTTTTGTTAAGACCACCTGTTAAAGGTCCAGTACCCCCATGGGATCTTACCCTAGTTCTTCAAGCTCTGACTGGGCCCCCCTTTGAGCCCGCGGCTTCAGTCTATTTGAAATGTGTATCATGGAAAATGGCTTTTCTGTTTGCCATTACTTCTGCGAGAAGAATATCAGAGCTTCATGTTCTTTGCAGTAAACCTCCCCTATATCATTTTTCATAAAGGCAGGGTCTCCCTCAGGACTAATCCCTCCTTTCTTCCCAAGGTGGCTTCGGAAGTCAACATCTAACCAGACCATTAACCTGCCTGTTTTCTTTCCAAATTTCCAAAATAAAGGAGAATACAGACTTCATTGTCTGGATGTTCACAGACAGTTACGCTTTTACTTAAATAGAGCATCAGATCTTCGAAAATCTAACCAACTTTTTGTTTCCTTTGCAAAATCTTGTCTGGGCAAGCCATTTACTAAGGTAACCTTAGCTGGATGGATTTCACAGTGCATTCTCCTAGCTTACAAAAGCTCTGGTCGTCCTGAGCCCCTGAGAGTAAGAGCCCATTCTACTCGATCCATGGGGTCTTCTACTGCCTTCTGGTCAAAGGTTTCCTTGGATGACATTTGCTGGGCAGCTACTTGGGCTTCCTCTCATACCTTTATTACACACTACAAATTGGATTTGATCTCCAGAGGACGTGCATTGTTTGGCTCAGCACTGCTCCGGAATATCCTTCCATAAGGGCCTCCCAAGTTGTTGGTAGCTGGGGACTCTGTCCCACAGGTTGCAGAGCAAATGAAGTTAAGTACTTCAGATAAAGAAGTTATGTACTCACCATAATGTTCCATCTGAGTAAGTAACTTCATTTGTCTGCAACTGACCTGCCCTCCATCCCCCGCACCCTTAGTTCATTATCTAAGAGTCAGGATATGGCTTCCTTTCATGGGCGTCATTGTAACAGTTTGGAGCCACTCCTACGTTATGGAATTCTTTATTGTCCTTTGGCAAACTCGATCTGAGTATTAGAAGGAGATGGCAGGGCATTATGGGTAGGGGGGAGGAGCTTGGAGCTCTGATCTATTAGCTTGGAAAGCTGCCGGCTCGGATCTGATACCCACAAGTTGCAGACGAATGAAGTTACCTACTCAGATGGAACGTTGTGGTGAGTACATAACTTTATTTTTTCATCACTGTGGCCACTTGGTGGTTGAAGGTAAGGCTACTATCTGTGTGTACCCTGATCCCTGACCCACTGGGTCAACTCTTAGGGGTGTGCTGTCAACATGGTAATTATTTGGGATGGTTGACTTCCCAAAGGGTGCAATTATGCAATTCGTAGTAGTGAGTTTAAGAACATGGCTTTGAAACCATTTGTTAGTCAGAGAGACCTTCTTGAAGAAAGCTAGTGTCGGCGGGGGATTTGATAACCCCCAGGCTGCAATCATCTGCTAACTTAGTCAGCAATAAACCTTCACCATTTGCTTCCATTTCAGAGAAATAGATGTCAAAAAGGAGCAGGCCCAGTACTGAGCCCTTGGAGACTCTGCTAGTAACTATCCTGTTGGTGGAGGTGGCTTCACCTGTTTTGACCTTCTAGGTCCTATCCGTGAACCAGCTGTTTATCCAGTGGGTGAGAAAAAGATTTTACCAAAATTAGTGAGCTTGTTTATAATGCTTGAGTTGGGGTATTGCATCAAAAGCTTTGGCCAGGTCGAGATAAGCTGTATGCACAGCCTTATCTTTATTCATTGTTTTGGTGACCCTTTCAACAAAGTCCACCAAATTCAATAGGCATGACTCCAGTGTTTACAAATTATCTATATCCTTATTTATCATGTCTATGATGATTCCCATGGCCTTGCATAAGAAATTGGTAAGACTTATGGACCTGTAGTTACCTGGATAGTGGTTGGACCTCCTTTGTGCAGGGGGGAATGACAGTGGCCATCTTCCATTCCTTGGGCACAAAATCTGACTGAAGGCTCCAGTTGAAAAGTGATTCAAGTAGACCAGAGAGGTCATGTTTTGTACTACTAATTAGACGTCCAAGGATCTTATTGCGGCCCTTCGATGCATTCTTTTTGGCTTTGGAAAGTGCATTGATTATCTCTTCCTTAGTAATGGTTGGGGGATTGTGGTATTTGGTATTTTGTTTGGACAATCGTGGGAGTTGGAGAGAAATCTGAGGTGCACCTGTCAGCCAAAAGGTTGGTAATGAGCTGTGGTTCAGTGCTGGTGATTCCATTTACAGTAAGCTCTGCACATTATGTAGTTCCCCTGAGGTTTCGGTCATAGCTGTAGAAAGCTTTGTGGTTGTCCTTAGACTGCTATTTATTCAAATTTACCCTTTGAAGTATTAATTAACCCTCTTGACTGCCTGTTTAGATTGGTCAGGGGCATTTAATATGTATGGCTTTATTTTTCCTATACACATGACCAAGATTTTTTTTTTCTTTTGGTATGTAACCAGTTGATATTGTGATGCCACCAAGGCAGTTTGCGTTATTCTTAATATGAGTGGGCACAGCTCACTCTATACAACTGTCAGTATAAGTATACCAAGATTTTTTAAATAGCTCAGCATATGCAATGGTGTTATTAGGTTTGGGAGTGCTTAGAATTTAGCCAAGGTGTTGCTTAGTAGGGAGAGGTTAGCATTGGGTGAGAGGTACAAGGTCAAGTATGTTTGTATCCCTGGTAGGAGACAGACTGTTCTAGGATGTTTGTTAACAAAGGTTAAGGTTTGCTGGGCTTGTGCATTAGAAGTGGCATAAGATTCCTGATCTGTAGAGAGGTAGTCGAGGTCCCCCATGAATATAATTTTGGGATGAACGTTGAGGGACTGTAGTACATTTACATAAGAGTGTGGGTTTCCTGGGAAATGGAGTGGGACCTACAGATTGCAAGGATATGGTACAAGAACCCTGTTCATGGTGGGTTGTTCATATGAGTGTAGCAGTGGATCATACACTTTAGTCTGGATGTGAGGTTGGTTTTAATATAAACTTTAGTTCCTTCCTGTGCATTAGCTAGTCTAAAGGTTTGAAATGCGTTGTAACCTTGCCATTGCTAGAGTCCTCTTTGTGACTTTAAACCATGTTTCCATTACTTTACAGATGTTGTCACCAATGAGAGGATGGCTTGCAGGAAGTCGAGTTTGACTTGTTAGCATTGAACCGTGCCATCTTCAACTATTCCTTCATAGGTTCAGTTAAGTCTGTAGGTTTTAGTTCAGCATTGCCTAAAAAGGCACTATGATGATAGAAAAGGTCTTTGCCAGTATCTTAAAGCCTAGAAGGGCAAAGTACATACCATCCCAAGCAAAGCAGTGTGGGCTTTCAACCCTTCCTCCCAGGCCATCAAATATTGTACCCCCTTGGACTTTCACTAGATGCTAAGCCAGTTGTTAGTCAATTTTCTGTTGGTAACATGCCATCATCCTTGGAGAAAGTAGTATACCGCTCAGTGTCAGGCTCATAACTGCTTGAAACACAAAATCAGTAAGCTCAATCATGAGGTACATTTCAGGTCATTAACACTCACATAGACTATGACAGAGTCATTCTAGTGCATGTCATTCAATGATGTGAGTGCCTGTGTGACTTGATGGATCCTAGACCTGGAAAGTCCGCTAACCGTGCCTTTCTCCTTAGGCATTCTGGTGAGAGCGACATCAGTGTGCCCAATGACCAGGAAATTTGGCTGTGCACTGGTTTGCTTTAAGGGCTTAGCAGTAGAGCATTGGATACAATGTTACTATGTATATCTGTGAATGATGTTTTCACAGAGTGTTTACGTGATGGCGAGGACCCTTTCTTTGATTGTACCATGCAGGAAGTCTTAGTGTTTTATGAAGATTACCTGTAAGTGCCTCAGTATGAGTAGTTTTATGTGTAGAGTCTTTACCTGTGCATTAGGCATGGTGTAAGTGTCGCTGACGTCTATAGGATTAGTTTTGATTGTATGAGAGAGTTTTGCCTCCAGTGTTAAAATGTGATGTTAAGTTGTCAATCTCGCCTTCATTGTTGCTGGATGGGTTCGGAGCCGAACCTCGGCTCCGACTCTGCCTATACTAAAGCTCGAGAGCTAATTTTACCAGCTCGAGGCAACCCTATATCCCATGATGCTAGGCGGTAACTACCCAGATGTCCTTCAAGGATGCATCTGCAGTCATCACATATGGGTTGTCCTGCCTCAGGCAGCCCTTCGGTCGGCCGGATTCCAAAGTCTGGGTCTGACCTCGGCTGATGTTGCACTTTCCCCGACGTCAGAGCATCTGGGGTATAAAAGCATCAGCCGACGCCATCTTCCTCAGTCTTTCTTGCCGCGTGGTGCCCGAAGCAGAAGCAGTTCGCAAGTGCCGGTCGGCCAGCTCCTGTGATTCAGCTACCGAAGACTTCGAAAAACCTAAGTACCCCGTTGGGGAATCTTTCTTGCCTCAGCCGATGTCAGATAGTTAATAATTGTTTAACTTGTGGGAAACAAATACCTCATAAGTATTTCCACTCTTACTGCCTCCCTTGCCTAGGCCCAGACCACGACGTCTCGGCCTGTTCAGCCTGTGCTTCCTTCAACCGATGAACTCTTAGACGTCGGTCGGAGTTTGCAGAGGAATTCTTTGGGGCTAGTTTTGCTTACAAGATGCTGTCGGAGACTCCGACTTTGCATTTAGTTAAAAAACGGAAGGACAAGGACCGACACACGCAGGCCGTGGTTTCGGCTGAAACCACGGTCGGGCCTACCGCGAGTGTCTCTGTCTCGGCTGAAACCGAGTCCTTGGTACTTCCTATTACCGAAATCGCACAACCGACTACCTCGGCCCCGGAGGCCCCGGCTGAGTCAGTTATTGAATTACCTGCTGAAACCGGTGTCCTGGAACCTTCAGACACCATTTCTTTAGACAAGTCTACTCCTGCATGTGGTGCAGCCAGACCCCCTGCATCCATGTCCATTAAGGCTTTTTCTAGGGCTAAAGCTGCTAAACTTACTAAAGCTTTGCCTCCCAAGGTTTCCTCTCCGAGACCTTCTACTGGCTCACAGATTCTTAGCTTAGCAGAGGATCTCATCTCATTAATTAGAGGTTCTCAACCTCATCCGGACAGGGGCTCTCAACCACCTCCAGACAAAAGGCCCAGGGTTGAGCCCTCTGACCCTCACTCCTCAGATGAGTCCACTGATGGCTCGGATCTGTCAGACCCCCAGGAGGACGCTTATTCGGCCTACGAGGATTCTGATGCTGAAGAATCTATTCCCTCGGCCTCCCCTCCTGAAGAGTTTTCCTTTGGATGGACACTACACTCTGAGAGAACATTTTCAATGGCAGGGTCAGGAATTCTCTGATTCTAGAAAGAGATTAAGGACCTTTTTACATTTACCTCCGCATAGGCCTTTAGCTATACCTCCTGTTTTGAATGTTATTGATGATATATACTCTGATGCTAGTACAGCCCCTGACTCTTCCCCCCGGCTCCTGCCAAACCTGATAGGTACTACAGGGTCCCGGATTCACATCTACACCTGTACAAGGCCCACTCTGTAGATCTAGAAACTATTTCCCAGGGCCCCAAAGGGGTTGCAGCTGCCACTGCTAGAAATCTTCTACCCTCTGAAAGGGAGTCCAGAGCTTTAGAGAGATGGGGTAAGAAAGTGTATACTTATGCAACTCTTTCCATGAGGGCATTAAATTGTCAATTTCATATGATACAGTACCAAGAGTATTAGATGAATTACATAAGAAACTGTCCTCTTCTGAACCCCTTGATAGCAAATCCCTTCAGGATCTGGTGCATAACTCCCAGCAGGTTAGTAACCATTTCTTGCAGTGTGGTTATGATGCATTGGAAGCTTCATGTAGGTCAGCTATGACAGGTGCAGTTATACGTAGGCATTGCCTGGCTGAAGGAACAATCTTTACCAGACCATGTTAAAGCTAAGCTTCTGGATGCTCCTATGGAAAAGCAAAAATTATTTGGTTCCATGGCTCAAGAGGTCTTAAAGAAATTTAAAGAAAAAGAAAAATCTGTGCAAGCAGTCAAAGACTTTCTGCAAGTCCAACCACCGAGATTCAGCAGAAATTGGCCTACTAAGAATTGGTCCTTTCCGGACTCAGACAGATCTCAGAGAGGCAGGAATAGGCGTGCCAGAGGTAGGGGGCAAGCTAGAGGCTCCTACAGAGGCCGTCAGTGGCAGCCTCCCAACCAGAGAGGTAGTGCAGGAACCACAACTGCTACACCAGGACAGACTCAATGACTTTATTTTGACTCCGCCGACCAGGGCTCAATTAGAAGCACCTTTGGGCGGAAAGCTTTCTTTATTCTCAAAAAATTGGCACAGCATTACAAGGGACACATGGACACTGCAAATAAGACAAAGGATACAGGTTCCATTTCCACACATTGCCAAAAAGAAAAGGAATGCCAGACCTGCCACCAAATCAGAGGGCAGAGGCTTTGAAGCAAATTACCAAATTAATACAAATGAAAGCCATAGAAAAGGTACCTCTTTCAGAACAAGGCCAAGGATTTTACTCCAGATTATTCCTTGTTCCACGAAAAGAAAATCAATGGAGGCCTATTCTCGACTTGTCTGCATTGAATACTTACCTCATTGTGCCAAAATTCAAAATGCTGACTCTACAGCAACTCCTTCCCATGCTGGGCAAGGGGTCTTGGCTGGTGACTCTAGACCTCAAGGAGGCATACCTGCGTGTCCCTATTTGACAAAGTTGCAGAAGACACCTCAGATTTCTTGCAGGGTCAGAGCATTATCAATTCTCAGCGTTGCCCTTTGGCTTATCTACTGCACCCAGAGTATTCACGAAATGCCTGGCATCAGTAATTGCACACTGCAGACTTCAGGGGATTCAAATCTACCCATATCTGGACTGCCTTATACAAGCGGACAACAAGCAAATTTTGTTAAAGGACTTGGACTATGCCATCCACCTACTACAGGCCTTGGGATATACAGTCAACATCCAAAAATCAAGACTTGTTCCTTCCCAAAGAATAACCTTTCTGGGTGCGGATCTACACACAACCACCCAAATGGCCTTTCTCACAGAAGAAAAACAAAAACAACTACCGGATTACTTCAAGAATCTGACAAGACAAACTCAGCTGACTGCAAGGAAAATCCTGCAGGCCCTGGGTTACATGGCATCCTGCATTCTTCTGATTCCGCAAGCAAGGTTGCATATGAGAAAATTACAATGGTACCTAAGGAGTGTATGGGCTCAGCACAGTCAGTTTTGAAACTTTGCTCCCACTCATTCCATGTCTTCAAAAGTAATTTCTGTGGTGGGCTCAAGCCTGCTAGTCAAACAGCGGGTTGCCCTTCAGCAAACCAAGAGTCAACCAAACCATCACCACGGACGCTTCAGACCAAGGTTGGGGAGCACACATGGAGGGCAGATGTTTCCAAGGACTATGGTCACAAAGAGAGCTGCGCATGCACATAAACCAAAAGGAAATGCTGGCAGTGATGCACGCAATCGAGGCCTTCAAACCTTTCCTTCATCAAGGCCACCTGCTCATAAGGACAGACAACACCACAGTTATGTGGTACATAAACAAGCAAGGAGGCACCCATTCCTACCCTCTATGCAGACTGGCAATGAATCTATGGGAACTTTCCTTGAAACTCAATATACAGCTGCAGTCCCAGTTCGTGCCAGGGAAAGACAATATACTGGCAGACAGCTTAAGCAGAACTACCATGGATGCACACGAATGGATGCTACATCCAGACATCTTTTTACTCATAACACAATCATGGGGAAGGCCGGAAATAGATCTGTTCGCTTCCCCCCACAATCATCAATTGAAGACATTCTGCTCAAGGACATACCACCCACAAGCATGGAAGGTGGACGCTCTGTCTTTCAGCTGGAAAGCTCTAACAGTCTGTGCTTTCCCACCTCTCCCATTAATAACCAAGGTTTTACTGAGGATCAGGGCAGAGCAGCCCAGAGTGATCCTGATAGCTCCAAACTGGCCAAGGCAGCACTGGTACCCACTGTTAAGGACCATGTCACAGACGAAACCGTGGCCTCTCCCCCTATGGCCACTTCTACTGACGCAGCACAATTTCAAGACTTTGCATTCCAACCTGAAAACCTTGCAGCTAACTGCCTGGAGAATACCATGACTCCTCCTCAGGATAACCTATCCCAGAGAGTGAAGGATATTATTATGGAAGCTCGCCGGCCTTCCACAAGGAAGGCATATTCAGCAAAATGGAAAAGATTTCACACTTGGAACACAACAAAAGGCCTAGATGTGACCGTGATGAACATGGCACATATACTGGATTATTTGGCAGAATTGTTCCACAATGGCTTGTCTTACTCTTCCATTAAGATACATGCCTCAGCAATTTCAGCAGAATACAATGTTAATCCACCTGTCTTCTCGCATCCTCTCCTAAGACAGTTTCTAAGAGGAATCAAAAACATCAATCCTCCAAGGAAACCACCTCTACCTACTTGGGACCTTAACTTCGTGTTGGAAAAACTAACACTTCCTCCCTTTGAACCAGCAGCATCGGCAGATCTACAGTTTCTGTCTTGGAAAACTGCATTCCTTCTGGCCATAACCTCAGCAAGAAGAGTATCTGAGTTACAAGCTTTAATGGCAGTGCAGCCATTTCTTATCTTTCATCAAGACAGAGTTTCTTTTGAGAACCAATCCTACATTTATTTTATGCCAAAGGTGGTATCCAGGGTATCCTTGAACCAAGCAATTCACTTGCCTACATTCTTCCCAAAACCACAAAATAAAGGGGAGAAACTGCTGCACACCCTGGACATACACAGACAATTGCGCTACTACTTGGACAGAACTAAAAGTTACAGAAAGACTGACCAGTTGTTTGTAGCATATGCTGCTGGGGCACAAGGAAAAGCAATTTCCAAACAGACAATTTCAAAATGGATAGGAAATTGCATTCGTTTTTGTTACTCCTTTCATGGAAAAACTGTGCCAGCAAACATTAGACCTCATTCCACGAGAGCCACAGCCACCACCACAGCTTTCCTAAGAGGGGTGGCTACCAAGGACATTTTAGAAGCTGCTACATGGAGCTCCGTGCATACATTTGCCAAGCATTACAATTTACCTTTATACTACAGATCCAGAGCAGGCTTTGCTACGGCAGTCCTGCAGGGTGTATTAACTGCACCATCCTTTGCTTAGTTCCTCCACCCCCAGATTGGCTATGGTATTCTACCCATATGTGATGACTGCAGATGCATCCTTGAAGGACATAGTACAGTTTTGTACCTACCATAAATGTAGATGTCCGATAGGTATGCATCTGCAGTCAGGTTTACCCTCCCTCCTTCCCCTCTGTGGTATTCCTAGGGTGCTTACCTCTCTATTAGCTAGCTGGGGGATCTATTATGGTGTATTTGTTTGTATGTGTGTGTGTGTGTATATATATATATATATATATATATATATATATATATATATATATATATATATATATATATATATACGGTTACATATGAAACCATCGTAAGTTCATTCCATTGAAAGTTCATTACATCGAAAAGCATTTGCCCCCTTCCCCAATGTTGTGCGACCCTGGAGTTGATATATATAGTTAGGGGGGGGTGGGGTGGGGGGCACAGCCCCCCACCTAGAATGCTTTTCGATTGAATGAACTTTCAATGGAATGAACTTTCGATGGTTTCATATGTAACCATTTTTTTTGCAAATGTTTGGAATTTTATTGCATTTCTCCAAATTTAGCCTTCCTAGGGGGCACCTGGCATCTGGGGCAAGAAAAACTGAGGAAGATGGCGTCGGCTGATGCTTTTATACCCCAGACGCTCTGACGTCGGGAAAAGTGCGACATCAGCCGAGGCCAGACCCAGACGTTGGAATCCGGCCGACCGAAGGGCTGCCTGAGGCAGGACAACCCATATG
The DNA here is from genome assembly GCF_019279795.1 of Protopterus annectens. NCBI lineage: Eukaryota > Metazoa > Chordata > Ceratodontiformes > Protopteridae > Protopterus > Protopterus annectens. The sequence goes on from NC_056737.1 coordinate 263,511,685, forward strand.
TGATGACTGCAGATGCATACCTATCGGACATCTACATTTATGGTAGGTACAAAACGTACTATCTCGTTTGCCGCTTTCTCTAGCGAGGTGCTCTTTTTACCGGCTCACAGGTTAGTGACTAGATTTAAGAAAAATTCTAGTTTTTCTACTTAGTTTTCCCATTATATTTTCTAAATAGGCTAGTTTTTTTGTTATTTCAAATTTTTAGTTCCTATTTTTTATCCCTTATCCCAGTTATACTCCCCACCCTAGGTTAGGCCTTAGGCCCTTCCGTTTTTCTTAAGTTCCCTCTCAGGGATTCTTAGTTGTGTGTGTGTGCCTTTAGTATTCCTGTATCCCTGTCTGAGTGTGTGTGTGTGTTTCTAACTTTAGAATTTTGTTTTTTCTTTTCAACAGCAATATGTCGAAAGAGACAAAGGTCTCAGGCTTCAAGAAGTGTGACTCGTGCTGTCAAAAGATGTCGCTGACAGACGGTCACACTTCTTGTGTTTATTGCCTGGGACCCCTGCACCTGCAGGACTCTTGCTCTGTGTGCCATGCATTCAGCCCAAGAGTCCTGCAGGAGCGCAGGAATAAGTTGATTCTGAGAGGCTTATTAAAGCCCGAAGGTTCCCCGGCTAAGTCCGTGCCGGGGAAGCTTTCGAAGCCACCCAAACCGTCGGCTCCGTGCTCTAAGCCTTCGGATGGTGGCTCACCTTCTGCGACACGATCGGCTCCGGCTGGAGCCGATACCTCTGTATCGCAGCTTCCTGCATCAGCTCCGGCTGGAGCAGATGCCTCTAAGACTCAATCTTCACAGTCTGCTCCGGCTGGAGTTGACGTGTCTACGGCTCCATCTGCTCCACCAATCTCGATGCCCTCCACACGCAAGAGGTCCAGATCTTCATCTCTGGAATCTATCCATTCAGCTCCGAGGTCACCTTTACTCTCGGAGCGGAGCCATCAGAGCCATTCCTCACAGTCTTCCAGGCTTTCCGACCATAACCTTGAGAAGGTGGTTAGCAGACTGTTAAAGTCTCAGGCACTAGCCCAAATGCTTCACAGTCCGTCTCATCAGACAGTGGCTATGTCCATACAACCTATCATTCCTCCTTCGACTCTGCCCCCGTGTTCGGAGCTGGAGCTCCTCGGAGCCGTGACCGTTGTGACGTCGGAGCCGATACCTCCCCCTTCAGCTCTGTCGTCTGCTCCGATCTCGTCCATGGTGCCTTCCTTGGAGGGATCCGGGCGCTTGGACTCTCTCACCGTCTCCGAGGGGGCGAGTGGCACTGGACTCTTGTCCGACCCTGTTCTCCCTCTCGGAGCGTCGGCGCTGGTGAGTTCAGCCCTGACATCGGCTTTGGAGCCGTCCCTGTCGGTTGGGGTTCCTAGTTTTTCGGAGCTCTGGCCTGCCTGATAGGGGCGTCTTCAAAGTCATGAGGAGCGTACTGGCCCCAGTGCCTGCTCTACGGTCAGCTCCATCAGCTCCTCCCACTGTAGTGCCTGTTGAGGTCTCTTCCCACTCTCTCACCCCCGGCCGTAGAGATCCATCGCCTCAGGTTTCCCCATTGGGAATATCCTCCTCTTCCGAGGTTTCTCTTGATCCGTGAGGTGAACCCCTGCATAAGAGGACATGTAAGAGGAAGCATGTGGACTCCACTGAGTCAGTCACATCTGATACCGACTTGGATGAGTCAGAAGGATCCCCAAGGTCCCCCTCTGAGGATGTCTCCTTCTCTGACATCCTTGAAATCCTTAAACAGAGGGGGAACTGGTCTTCCCTTAATCCTTCCGAGGATGAGTCGGCTTACCTGGAGGCTTTTGGTTCTCGACCCTCCACCTCATGGGTGTCTCCGCCCTTCGACCCCCTTATGGAAGTGGTGGCGCAGAAAGCGTGGACGGCCCCTGATTCGATGGAACCCACCCCACGGAGGCCTTCCAAATTTATAACAGCCCCTTCAGATAAGCACTTCACCCGTCTTCAAAGAGACATTCTCAAAGAACTGGGTGAGGTTCTACAGGATCCCATCAGCTGCTGGGTCTCAGGACAAAATTAACTCACAGCTAGGAACCCTGAATTCCATTGTCAACTCCTCCATGCGGCTTATTTCCTATGCAGCCGATGGAGCGAGTAGGGCCGCAGGCACAGGTGCGGCTTTAAGGCGTCACGCTTGGATGCGGCTTTGCAGCTTCGCAGACCCCTTCAAGGCATCCTTCACTAACTCTCCCTTTGATGGTTCAGCGTTGTTTGGACCTCAAGTGAAAGATACTTTGACCAGATGCGAACAAGATGGCAAGACTCTTTCTACCATAGGAGTCCATTTTTCAACCCCATCTAGGCCATATCCTAAGGGTCAAAAGGGTGGAAAAATGTGGTTCCGCAAATCACAAGGAGTAACGCCTGACGGAAGAGGTCAGTTCCCCCCTAGAGGCAGAGGGGGGAACAACAACAACAGACACTGTCCAAGAGGCAGAGAGGGTCCGCAGAGTCAGGGTAGCAGAGAAACCCTCTCTGACAAACCCTTCCAGCATTCCTGAGGTGCTGCCCAACTGTCCACCTTTGGAGGCAGTCGGGGGAAGATTATCGCTGTACCCACAAGCCTGGCTCTCCCTCACTCAAGACAAATGGGTGCAGTCGATTATATCCGAGGGTTACAAAATCCCCTTTATCCAAACCCCAACAATTCAAATGGGGTCTCTTCCAGACTTTCCACCCAGTCTAAGGGAACAAGCAGCACTAGAAATATCAAAGCTGCTAAAAAAGAGAGCCATCCAGCCAGTCCCAGAAGACCAACTAGGATCCGGAGTCTACTCAAAGATGTTCATCGTGCATACAGCTGCAGTCATAACAGATGGGTTCTCCTGCCGTCAGGCGGGTCCTCGGTCGGCCGAATTGCAAAGTCTAGGTCCGGCGTCGGTTGTTGTCGCTTCTTCCCTGACGTCAGTGCAACAGGGGTATAAAAGAACCAGCCGGTGCCATTTTCTCCAGTCTTTCTTGCCGCGCGGTGCCCGAAGCAGAAGCAGTTCGCAAGTGCCGGTCGGCCAGCTCCTGAAATAACAAAAATTTTGCAACTGAAGTCTTCTTGAAAGCTAAGTACCCCGTTGGGGAAACTTTTCTTGCCTCAGACCGATGTCAGACAAAGTTAATAATTGTATTTCATGTGGGAAGCAAATACCGCATAAGGATTTTCATTCCCTTTGCATTCCTTGCTTAGGCCCAGACCACGACGTCTCGGTCTGTCATTTTTGTGCTACATTCAACAAACGCACCATTAAACGTCGGGCGGAGTTCGCCCAGCACTATTTTGGCAAAAAATTTAACTATATTATGTCGTCGGATACTCCGACTCCAGTTTTGTCTAAAAAACGCAAAGATAAGGACCGACACACGAGGTCCGCGGCCTCTACCGACACTACGCCAAAGACGACTACAGGTGGTCCGGTTCTCAGTGAGGCGCCTACGCAGCCCCTGCCTACCAACGACACTTCATTGGCTGTGTCTTCTGTGCCCGAGGTCGCAGGTTCCTCAGCCCACACCCTGACTACAGATACTGAAGCCACTCTTGGTGGTGAATCTCAAAATGTAGACAGGTCTGCCTCCTCTCAAGGTGTCTTTAGACCTTCCTCTTCTTTTTCCATCATGGCTTTCACTAAGTCTAAAGCAGCCATGCATTCTACGAGACAAGCTACACAGGGCCCTTCTCCAGGCCCCATGCCTAAAAAACAGATGCTTAAAATGGCTGAGGATTTAATTACCCCCTATCAAGGGTTCTCAACCCCCCCCCCCCCGGACAAAAGGCCCAGAGTGGAGGAAGAATCCCCCTCCTCTGACCAGGCCTTCATTATTTCAGAGCACTCGGATGAACAGGAACATTCTTACTCCCCTTTTGAAGATTCTGATGCAGAGGAGTCCATTCCCTCCGTCTGCCCCCCCCAGAGGATTACTCATTTGGGGAAACCTTACATACCTTAAGGGAACACTTCCACTGGGAAGGCCAAAAGTACTCAGATTCCAAGAAAAGGCTTAGGTATTTTCTCTTGCTACCTCAGCACAGGCCTCTGGCTATGCCTCCTGTCTTAGACATACTAGATGATGTGTACTTGGAGGCCTGCCTTAACCCGGATTCTTTACCTCCAGCCCCAGTCAAGCCTGACGGGTACTAGCGGGTTCCTGACTCACACCAATTTTTGTACAAAAGCAATGCGGCTGACCCAGAAACTATCTCACAGGGCCCCAAGGGAATTAAGGCCTCCACTGCTAAAAATCCATTACCTTCTGAGAGAGATTCCAGATCCTTAGAAAGGTGGGGTAAAAAGGTATACACCTCGGCCACCTTAACCATGAGGGCATTAAACTGCCAGTTCCATATGCTAAAGTACCAACAGTTTCTGTTCTCACAGTTGAGAAGTAAAATGTCACAACCTGAACAACCAGACTTGAAGGAGTTGCAGGATTTGATGCATAGTGCAGAACAAGTGGGTAAACATACCTTGCAATGTGGGTTTGATGCTCTAGAGGCCTCATGTAGAGCTGCTGTTACAGGATCAGTCATACGTAGACATGCCTGGCTCAAGGAGAAAACCTTACCAGATCATGTCAAAGCTAAATTACTAGATGCCCTTCTACAAAAGGATGTATTATTTGGTGTTAAAGCTGAGGAGGTATTAAAGAAAATGGAGGAAAGGGCTAAATCAATGCAAACAGTGAAAGATTTTCTACAGGTACAACCTCCATGTTTCAGTAGAAATTGATCTTCCAAAAATTGGTCCTTTTCAGCCACGGATAGACCCCAAAGATGTAGATACAGGTGCCCGAGGGGCAGAGGGCAATCTCAAGGATCGTTTAGAGGCAGACAATGGCAAGCTCCTACACAAAGAGGTGGTGAGGATAGTTGTCAGCCATTCAGAAAGCAAGCCCAATGACTTTCCCTTTTGCATGCCAAGCAAGGATCAAATGGCAGCACCCTTAGGCGGAAAACTGGCATTATTTTCGAACAATTGGCATATTGTCACAAAAGACAAATGGATCCTGGACATTATAAACAGAGGCTACGGATTCCATTTTCACACCCTTCCAAAAATGAGAGGCATGCCGAACCTGCCACACAATCAAAGGGCAGAGGCACAAAGACAAATTTCAGATCTCATGGACATGAAAGCTATTCAAGAGGTACCTACTCACGAACAAGGTCAAGGTTTTTATTCCAGACTATTCCTGGTACCAAGGAAGGGAAAAGATTGGAGACCTATTTTGGACCTTTCCATCCTAAACACATTTTTACTCGTACCAAAATTCAAGATGCTCACCTTACCGCAGCTTCTTCCCATGCTGGGCAAGGAGTCTTGGCTGGTAACAGTGGACCTCAAGGAGGCATACCTGCATGTCCCAATCAGACAAAATTGCAGAAGATACCTCAGATTTCTTGCAGGTTCAACCCATTATCAATTCTCTGCATTGCCCTTTGGCTTATCTACTGCGCCCAGAGTATTCAGGAAATGCCTGGCATCAGTAATTGCCTACTGCAGACTTCAAGGGATACAAATATACCCATATTTGGACGACTGCCTGATCCAAGCAGACAGCAAGCACATACTTCTGAAACATCTGGCTTTTGTAATAATGTTGTTGAATTCTCTGGGATACACAGTCAACAAAAAGAAATCAAGGCTAATACCCTCTCAAAAAATAATTTTCCTGGGTGCCAACTTGGACACAAACAGCCAGATGGCCTACCTCACGCCAGAGAAGCAGGGGCAACTAACTCAATACTTCAGAACACTAGCAAATTTCACCAGGCTGACTGCAAGGAAAATCCTGCAGGCTCTGGGATTCATGGCATCTTGCATCCTACTAATCCCATGTGCAAAGTTGCATATGAGGAAACTTCAATGGTACCTGAAAAACCTATGGTCTCAACACAGCCACAGTTTGGAAACAATAATGCCACTAATTCCATGTCTTCAAAAGGAATTTCTGTGGTGGGCTCAAGCATGCCAAACAAACACAGGTCTCTCATTCTGCAAGCCTCAAGCCAATCAAGTCATCACAACAGACACCTCGGACTACGCCTGGGGGGGGCGCACATGACAGACCGGTGCATTCAGGGCAAATGCTCCCAAAAAGAAAAGCACCTTCACATCAATCAAAAGGAAATGCTAGCAGTAATAAATGCTATTATAGCTTTCAAAGACCTTCTGCATCCAGGTCAACTATTGATAAGGACAGACAACACCACAGTAATGTGGTACATAAACAAACAGGGAGGAACCCATTCATACCCCCTATGCAGGCTCGCCATGTCACTTTGGAACATGGCTCTGGAATTACAAATCGAACTTCAAGCACAGTACTTGCCAGGCAAGGAAAACACGCTGGCAGACAACCTAAGCAGAAATATGACAGATCCACACGAATGGAAGTTGCATCCTCAAGTTTTTACGGAGGTAATTCAAGCATGGGGAAGGCCAGACGTAGATCTCTTTGCCTCCCACAAGAATCACCAATTGACAAAATTCTGCTCAAGGACTTTTCATCCAAAGGCCTGGAGAGTGTACGCTCTCTCTTTTAGTTGGACAACAATGGCAGTTTATGCCTTTCCACCTCTTCCTCTGCTGCCCAAAATTCTATTAAAAACCAGAGCAGACAGACCAAAGATGATTCTCATTGCTCCAGACTGGCCAAGACAGCACTGGTACCCACTTCTGAGGAGCCTGACTCATTCCCCTCCATGAACCCTACCTCTAATGCCTTTTCTTCTGACTCAGCACAGCTTCAAAACTCTTCACAGTCAGCTGAAAACACTCAATCTGGCTGCATGGAAGATTCCATAATGTCACAACAGACCCTACTCTCCAAGGAGGTGCAGGATGTCATTTTGGAGGCCAGAAGGCCGTCTACTAGAAAAGCTTACTCCGCAAAATGGAAACGGTTTTGTGCCTGGAATGAGAAAAAGGGCCAGAATCCTGGAAAACTAAATTTACCTCAAATATTACAGTATCTAGCTGAGCTGCTAAGCAGTGGACTTTCATTCTCCTCCATCAAAATCCATGCCTCAGCCATTTCTGCAGAATACAACACTGATCCACCTTTATTCTCTATCCTGTCTTAAGACAGTTCCTCAGAGGGGCTAAGAATATAAAATCCCCAAGGAAACTACCAATACCTGCTTGGGACCTCAGTTTCATTCTAGAAAAGCTGACCTTGCCTCCTTTTGAGCCAGCTGCCTCAACAGATTTGCAATATTTGTCCTGGAAAACAGCTTTCCTTCTGGCTATCACCTCAGCTCGTAGGGTATCGGAACTACAAGCCCTCATGGCTGTGCAGCCTTTTATCATCTTCCATCAGGACAGATTTTCCTTACGAACCAACCCGTCCTTTATGCCAAAGGTGGTATCCAGGGTAGCTTTGAATCAGGCTATATACTTTACCTACCTTTTACCCTAATCCTCAAAACAAAGGGGAGAGACTACTACATTCCTTGGACATCCACAGACAGCTGCGTTATTATTTGGACAGAACAAAGCCTTTCAGAAAATCAGAACAGCTCTTTGTGTCCTATGCTATAGGAGCTCAAGGGAAGCCAATTTCCAAACAGACAATTTCAAAACGGATAGCCCACTGCATACGCTTTTGTTACTCTTTCCATGGTAAAACTGTACTTGCAGGCATCAGATCTCACTCCACAAGGGCCGCAGCTACCTCTGCAGCTTTCCTCAGAGGAGTTCCTACCAAAGATATTTTGGAAGCAGCCACTTGGAGATGTCCTTCAAGGATGCATCTGCAGTCATAACATATGGGTATTCCTGCCTCAGGCAGCCCTTCGGTCGGCCGGATTCCAAAGTCTGGGTCTGGCCTCGGCTGATGTCGCACTTTCCCCGACGTCAGAGCGTCTGGGGTATAAAAGCATCAGCCGACGCCATTTTCCTCAGTCTTTCTTGCCGCGCGGTGCCCGAAGCAGAAGCAGTTCGCAAGTGCCGGTCGGTCAGATCCTGTGATTCAGCTACCGAAGACTTTGAAAAAGCTAAGTACCCCGTTGGGGACTCTTTCTTGCCTCAGCCGATGTCAGATAAAGTAAATAATTGTTTAACTTGTGGGAAACAAATACCTCATAAGGATTTCCACTCTTACTGCCTCCCTTGCTTAGGCCCAGATGACGACGACGTCTCGGCCTGTTCAGCCTGTGCTTCCTTCAACCGACGAACTCTTATACGTCGGTCGGAGTTTGCAGAGGAATTCTTTGGGGCTAATTTTGCATATAAGATGCCGTCGGAGACTCCGACATCGCATTTGGTGAAAAAATGGAAGGACAAGGACCGACACTCGCGGCCCGCGGTTTCGGCTGAAACCACGGTAAGGCCTACCGCGAGTGTCTCGGTTTCGGCCGAAACAGAGTCCTCGGAACTTCCTTTAACCGAATCCACTCAACCGACCACCGCGGCCCTGGAGGCCCCGGCTGAGTCGACTACTGAGCTACCTACCAAAACCAGTGTCCAGGAAATGTCCGACACCATTCCTTTGGACAAGTCTACTCCTGCACGTGGTGCAGCTAGACCCCCTGATTCCATGTCCATTAAGGCTTTTTCCAGGGCTAAAGCTGCTAAACTTCCTAAAGCTTTGCCTCCCAAGACTACCTCTCAGAGACCTCCTTCTAGTTCTCAGATCCTCAGCCTTGCAGAGGATCTTGTTTCTTTAATTAGAGGTTCTCAGCCTCACCCGGACAGGGGCTCTCACCCACCACCAGACAAAAGGCCCAGGACTGAGCCCTCTGACCAACACTCTTCAGATGAGTCTACGGATGGATCTGATTTGTCAGATCACCAGGAGGAGGCTTATTCGGCCTACGAGGATACTGATGCTGAAGAATCTATCCCTTCGGCCTCCCCTCCTGAAGAGTTTTCTTTTGGTGAGACACTACACTCCATGAGAGAACATTTTCAATGGCAGGGTCAGGAATTTTCTGATTCTAGAAAGAGATTAAGGACCTTTTTGCATTTACCTCAGTATAGGCCCTTAGCTATACCTCCTGTTTTGAATGTTATTGATGATGTGTACAATGATGTTAGTACAGCCCCTGATTCTCTCCCTCCAGCACCTGCCAAACCTGATAGATACTACAGGGTCCCAGATTCTCATTTACATCTGCACAAGGCCCATTCTGCAGACCCAGATACTATTTCTCAGGGCCCTAAAGGGGTTGTAGCTGCCACTGCCAAAAATCCTCTACCTTCTGAAAGGGAGTCTAGAGCTTTAGAGAGATGGGGAAAGAAGGTATATACTTCTGCAACTCTTTCCGTGAGGGCATTAAATTGTCGATTTCATATGATACAGTACCAAGAGTATTTGTTAGATGAATTGCATAAGAAGCGTTCTTCTTCTGAACCCCTTGACCGTAAATCCCTTCAGGATCTGGTACATAACTCACAGCAGGTTAGTACTCCATTTTTTGCAGTGTGGTTATGATGCACTGGAAGCTTCATGTAGGTCAGCTATGACTGGGGCAGTTATTCGTAGGCATGCCTGGCTGAAGGAACAATCTTAACCAGGCCATGTTAAAGCTAAACTCCTGGATGCTCCAATGGAAAAACAAAAATTATTTGGTTCCTCGGCTCAGGAGGTCTTAAAGAAGTTTGAAGAAAAGGCAAAATCTGTGCAAACAGTTAAGGACTTTCTGCAAGTACAACCACCGAGATTCAGCAGAAACTGGCCTACTAAGAATTGGTCCTTTCCAGACTCGGACAGATCCCACAGGGGCAGGAACAGGCATTCCAGAGGTAGAGGGCAAGCTAGAGGCCTACAGAGGCAGTCAGTGGCAGCCTACCAACCAGAGAGGTAGTGCAGGAACAGCAACAACAACTACTACACCTGGACAGACTCAATGACTTTTCTTTGATTCCGCCTACCGGGGCTCAATTGGAAGCACCATTGGGCGGAAAGCTTTCTTTATTCTCAAAAAACTGGCATTATATTACAAGGGACACATGGACACTGCAAATAATAGACAAAGGATACAGGTTCCACTTCCACACTTTACCAAGAAGAAACGGAATGCCAAACCTGCCACCAAATCAGAGGGCAGAGGCTTTAAAGCAGATCAACAACTTAATTCAAATGCAAGCCATAGAAAAGGTACCTCTTTCAGAACAAGGCCAAAGATTTTACTCCAGATTATTCCTTGTTCCAAGAAAAGAAAATCAATGGAGGCCTATTCTCGACCTGTCCGCACTGAATACTTACCTCATTGTGCCAAAATTCAAGATGCTGACCCTACAGCAACTTCTTCCCATGCTGGGCAAGGAGTCTTGGCTGGTGACTCTAGATCTCAAGGAGGCATACCTGCATGTCCCTATTTGACAAAGTTGCAGAAGACACCTCAGATTTCTTGCAGGATCAGAGCATTATCAATTCTCAGCATTGCCCTTTGGCTTATCTACTGCGCCCAGAGTATTCACGAAATGCCTGGCATCAGTAATTGCACACTGCAGACTTCAGGGAATTCAAATCTACCCATATCTGGAGGACTGCCTTATACAAGCGGACAACAAGAAAAATTTGATAAAGGACTTTGCCTATGCCATCCACCTACTAAAGGCCTTGGGATACACAGTCAACATCCAAAAATCAAGACTTGTTCCATCCCAAAGGATAACCTTTTTGGGTGCAGATCTAGACACAACCACCCAAATGGCCTTTCTCACAGAAGAAAAACAAAAACATCTTCCGGATTACTTCATGAATCTGACAAGACAAACTCAACTAACTGCAAGGAAAATCCTGCAGGCCCTGGGTTACATGGCATCCTGCAGAATTCTGATTCCACAAGCCAGGCTGCATATGAGAAAATTACAATGGTACCTAAGGAGTGTATGGTCTCAACACAGTCACAGTTTGGAAACTTTGATACCAATCATTCCTTGCCTTCAAAAGGAATTCCTGTGGTGGGCTCAAGCCTGCCAGTCCAACAGAGGGTTGCCTTTCAACAAACCAAAAACAAAACAAACCATCACCACGGACGCTTCAGACCGAGGATGGGGAGCACACATGGAGAGCAAATGTATCCAAGGCCTATGGTCTCAAGGGCAACTGCGCATGCACATAAACCAAAAGGAAATGCTGGCAGTGATGCATGCAATCGAGGCCTACAAACCTTTCCTCCATCAAGGCCACCTGTTAATAAGGACAGACAACACCACGGTCATGTGGTACATAAGCAGGGAGACATGCATTCCTACCCTCTATGCAGGCTGGCCATGAATCTATGGGAACTATGCTTGAAACTCAATATCCAACTACAGTCCCAGTTCATGCCAGGGAAAGAAAATGCACTGGCAGACTGGCTTAAGCAGAACTATCATGGATGCACACGAATGGATGCTGCAGCCAGACATCTTTCTACTCATAACAAAAGCATGGGGAAAGCCGGAGATAGATCTGTTCGGCTCGCCCCACAATCATCAACTGAAGACATTCTGCTCAAGGACATACCACCCACAAGCTTGGAGGGTGGACTCTCTCTCTTTCAGCTGGAAAGCTCTAAAAGTATACGTCTTCCCACCTCTCCCATTAATGTCCAAGGTTTTACTGAAGATCAGGGCAAAACAGCCAACAGTGATTCTGATAGCTCCAGACTGGCCAAGGCAGCACTGGTACCCACTATTGAGGAGCATGTCACAGACGAAACCATGGCCTCTCCCCCTATGGCCTCTTCTGACGCAGAACAATTTCAAGATCATGCATCCCAACTTGAAAACATTGCAGCTAACTGCCTGGAAAATTACATAAACCCCCCCTCAAAATAACTTATCACAGAGAGTAAAGGACATTATTATGGAAGCTCGCCGGCCTTCCACAAGGAAGACCTACTCAGCAAAATGGAAAAGATTTCTAATTTGGAACACAACAAAAGGCTTATGTGACAGTGGCGAGCATGACACATATTCTGGAATACTTAGCAGAATTGTTCCACAATGGCCTGTCCTATTCTTCCATTAAGATTCATGCCTCAGCAATTTCAGCAGAATACAATGTTGATCCACCTATCTTCTCGCACCCTCTCCTCAGGCAATTTCTGAGAGGAATCAAAAACATCAATCCTCCAAGGAAACCCCCTTTACCTACTTGGGATCTCAGCTTTGTGCTGGAGAAACTAACACTTCCTCCCTTTGAACCAGCAGCATCGGCGGATCTACAGTTTCTGTCTTGGAAAACTGCATTCCTTCTAGCCATAACTTCAGCAAGAAGAGTATCTGAGTTACAAGCTTTAATGGCAGTACAGCCATTTCTTATCTTCCATCAGGACAGAGTTTCACTAAGAACCACACCTACTTTTATGCCAAAGGTGGTATCTAGGGTATCCCTGAGCTATTCATTTGCCTACATTCTTCCCAAATCCACAAAATAAAGGGGAAAAACTTCTACACACTCTGGATATACACAGACAACTACGCTACTACTTGGACAGAACTAAAAGTTACAGAAAGACTGACCAACTCCTTGTAGCATATGCTGCTTGGGTACAAGGAAAAGCAATTTCCAAACAGACAATTTCAAAGTGGATAGGAAATTGCATTCGATTTTGTTACTCCTTTCATGGAAAGATGGTTCCTGCAAACATCAGGCCTCATTCCACGAGGGCCACAGCCACCAGTACAGCCTTCCTAAGAGGTGTGGCTACCAAGGACATTTTAGAAGCTGCTACATGGAGCTCCGTGCATATATTTGCCAAACATTACAATTTACCTTTATACTCCAGATCCAGAGCAGGTTTTGCTACAGCAGTCCTGCAGGGTATCTTAACTACACCATCCTTTTCTTAGTACCTCCTCCCCCAGATTGGCTATGGTATTCTACCCATATGTTATGACTGCAGATGCATCCTTGAAGGACATAGTACAGTTTTGTACCTACCATAAATGTAGCTGTCCGATAGGTATGCATCTGCAGTCAGGTTTACCCTCCCTCCTTCCCCTCTGTGGTATTCCTAGGGTACTTACCCCTCCATTAGCTAGCTGGGGGATCTATTATGGTGTATTTGTTTGTATATATATGTATATATATTTTTTTGGAAAATGTTTGGAATTTATTGCATTCCTCCAAATTTGGCCTTCCTAGAGGGCACCTGGCATCTGGGGCAAGAAACACTGAGGAAAATGGCGTCGGCTGATGCTTTTATACCCCAGACACTCTGATGTCAGGGGAAAGTGCGACATCAGCCGAGGCCAGACCCAGACTTTGGAATCCGGCCGACCGAACGGCTGCCTGAGGCAGGACAACCCATATGTTATGACTGCAGATGCATACCTATCGGACATCTACATTTATGGTAGGTACAAAACTGTACTTTCTGTGCATACCTTTTCCAAGCACTACCACCTACCATTATACTCCAAAACTAGAACAGGCTTTGCCACTGCAGTCTTGCAGGGCATCCTGGCTCCTCCTAGTTCCACCTAGTGCCTACCACCCCTTTCTTAGCTTTGGGATTCTACCCATCTGTTACGACTGCAGCTGTATGCACGATGAACATAGTACAGTTTTGTACCTACCATAAATGTAGATGTTCGAGTGCTAATACAGCTGCAGTCCAGGTTTCCCTCCCCTCTTAGGACAGGCCTTTTGGCTAACACTTCCTCATACAACCTGATTGGTTCATTTATGGTGTATTTGCTTGCAACTACTGTATTTTGATTATATGGCATTGCTTTATTACACAAATGTATGTATTGCCTTCCTCCTGGGGGCACCTGACATCTGGGGCAAGAAAAACTGAAGAAAATGGCATCGGCTGGTTCTTTTATACCCCTGTCGCACTGACTTCAGGGAAGAAGCGACGACAACCGACGCCGGACCTAGACTTTGGAATTCGGCTGACCGGGGACCCGCCTGACGGCAGGAGAACCCATCTGTTATGACTGCAGCTGTATTAGCACTCGAACATCTACATTTATGGTAGGTACAAAACTGTACTTTCTTTTTGGTAACAAATAAAACAGGGGACTGGAGGCCAATATTGGATCTCAGCAAACTAAACAAGTTTGTAAAAAGAACGAGGTTCCGGACCATCACCCTACAGTCCATTCTACCCCTTCTGGGCAAGAACAATTGGATGTGCTCAGTGGACCTTCAGGATGCGTACTATCGCATCAAAATACACAGGCGCTCCAGAAGGTTTCTCTGCTTCCGGCTGGGGGCCAGTCACTACCAGTTCATAGCCCTGCCCTTTGGTCTCACTACAGCCCCCCCCCCGAGTGTTCACCAAATGTATGGCAGCGGTTACGGCTCACCTGAGATGGCAAGGATTCCAGGTGTTTCCATATCTAGACGACTGGCTCCTCACTGCCACCACCAGGCATCAACTTCTTCTAGCCAGAGATTACACCATTCACATTTGCAAAGAGCTAGGTATCTCTCTAAATTTCGAAAAGTCTGCCTTGTCGCTTTGTCAGTCTATTACCTTCATAGGCACCACCTTGGACACCATTCAGCTCTCAGCAAAGGTAACAGAGCAGAGGGTCTTAGATATTCAAAATCATGTTCACGTCCTCCTTCAGAGCAACAGAATTCAGGCCAGGTATGTTCTGAAAGTATTAGGTCTCATGGCGGCAGCCATCACGCTTCTTCCCCTTGCCTGCTTTTACATGCGGCTTCTTCAGTGGATGCTTTTCTCCCAGTGGTCCTTCCAATAGCTCCCTATGACGCACAAAATCTTAATAACTCTATCTTGCAAAAACATCTGTCTTGGTGGATGGTCTCCCCTCAAGTCCATCAAGGCAGACCATTTACTACCCCCCCCCCCAGTCTCCACGGTCACATCGGATGCCTCCCTGTTTGGGTGGGGCAGAACAGTCCATGGCACTTGGCAACCTTTCGAATGCCACTTGCACATAAACGTCCTGGAGATGAGAGCAGTGCTTTTGACATTGCAAGCCCATCAAGACTCTCTTCCCCTGGGGACTATTGCAATTCAAACGGACAATATGTCCGTAGTATAGTATATCAACAAGCAGGGCGGAACCAAGTCCTATCCCCTGTGTCGAGAAGCACTCAGACTCTGGCAATGGGCGATCTCTTCTCAGCCGTTTCTGATAGCAACCCCGCATATCCCCGGGAAGTCCAACGTCATAGCGGACAGGCTGAGCAGAGCTATTCTCATGCCCCATGAGTGGTCTCTCAAGCAATCGGTGACGGAGGAAATTTTTCGGAAGTGGGGGTTTCCTTGCTGCGATCTTTTTGCAACACCACAAAACAGCAAGTGCCTCGACTTCTTCACTCTCTTCCCCCTTCCAGGCCATCCCCCCAGAGACGCTGTAGTCCACGATTGGCCTCGGGGACTTCTATACGCTTTTCCCCCCTTTCCATTAATCGCACAGATAATTCAGAAAGCTACCGCCTTGAGAGTCAAGATGATTCTCATTGCCCCTTATTGGCCTCAACAGATATGGTTCCCTTTCCTGCATCATTATCTTTTGGAGCAGCCTTGGCATCTGGATCCAGTGCCAGATCATTTGGCCCATCAGTCAGGGCAGCTGCACCAATCCCTCCAATCTCTCAACCTCACAGCTTGGTTGCTCCACTTCTGTCCCTAGCCAGGCTTCCAATGATTTCAAATTCTGTCCGGGATATTATTGTAGCTTCCCTTAAGTCTTCCACCAGAAGGATCTATGCTAGTAAATGGCAACGTTTTTCCTTCTGGGCAAAGGCTAGGAATATAGATCCCTTCACTGCTCCAATACACTCGGTCTTGGATTTCCTAGCTGAAATTTTTCATTCAGGATCTTCTTCCTCCACAGTAAAAGTTCAGTTAGCAGCCATTTCAAATTTTCACATAGGCCTGTCGGACTCCAGTATCATGTCCCATAAGCTTTGCAATGCATTCCTCAGAGGTATCTTTTTGCTCAAGCCTCCAATCAAAGACCCCCCACCACAGTGGGATTTAACTTAGTTTTAGCATCCTTGATTCTCCCTCCCTATGAACCTGCAGCTTCCTGTTCATTGAAGTTACTTTCCTTGAAGACACTCTTCCTAGTCGCCATTACATCTGCTAGGAGAGTATCTGAACTTCATGCCCTTTGCATTCGTCCTCCTTATTTAGTTTTCCACAAAGATGGAGGTTCTCTAAGAACTAACCCATCTTTTTTACCCAAGGTGGCTTCTCAGGCAAATTTAAATCAATCTATTGATCTTCCAGTTTTCTTCCCTAATCATTCAAACAGGGCGGAGCAAAAACTGCATTGCCTGGACATTCGTCAGCTCCGCTACTATCTGGACAGAACTAAACAAATCAGGAAATCTGATCAACTCTTTTTATCTTATGCAGAAAGTAGAAAGGGCCTTCCGGTATCCAAAGTAACCCTGTCTAAGTGGCTGTCTGCTGTGATTACCTGTATTTATCAACTCAGAGGTAAAGAATTGCCTTCTAGGCCAAGAGCCCATTCAACCAGAGCGTTAGCTACATCAGCAGCCTTTCGAGCTAGATTGCCAGTAGACACTATCTGTGCGGCAGCCACATGGGCCTCTCCTCATACCTTTGTTACACATTACAAATTGGACATGGCCTCCAGAAACAGGGCAAATTTTGGTTCCACCGTTCTCAAGAGTCTGTTCCAATTAGCCACCCAGGATGTAGGTGCTAGGGACGCAGTCCCATCCAGAAAGAATGAAGGCGAGATTGACAACTTAACATTGGAAGTTATGTACCTACCATAACATTCCATGTTAGTTGTCTTCTCTCGCCTTCTTTCTTGAATCCTGCCCACCATCCCTCTAGCCTGGACAGACCGAGAGGTTTTCCCCTTCTTCTAAGGGACCTTATCTTGCACTATTCCAAGCCCAGACAGTTGGTCCTGGGGTAGCTACAGCTTCAGATAGTGATATTTGGGGAGTTCTCCTTTCTCCTCCTCCACCTCAGTGGGGAGACTGAATTGGCTATTTTCTCAGCTACCAAACGAGATCTGGGTAGTTACCGCCTAGCATCATGGGATATAGGGTTGCCTCGAGCCGGTAAAATTAGCTCTTGAGCTTTAGTATAGGCTGAGTCGGAGCCGAGGTTCGACTCCGAACACATCCAGCAAGAAAGAAGGCGAGAGAAGACAACTAACATGGAACGTTATGGTAGGTACATAACTTCTCATTTACACCACCTGCATACTTTATCTGTTTTATTAGGAGTAGGTGGGTTATCGGTGTACATGAGGCAATTGCTAAAATGCTTCAGAATACCCTTCTTAACCAGGCTGGCCACAGAGATAGTCAGGAAGTACATTTCCATGGCTACTGAACTACTTGGGAGGAGTAAGGGAAATTTAAATATTGAAAATGTCAATAAGACAAGGAACTTTGAGTAATGCTCAGATATGTGCAAGCTAGATTCTCTAATACCACAAGAGTGTAGCCCACAAACCTTCGTAATGTAAAATAACTGGTTTGGAGGCCAGATGCATAAATCAGAACAAAGTCAATTGGAGCAACAGGCACATTAAGTCTTCACCAGCATTTCCCAGCTGAGGTAAGCTACCTCGCCTGACGCAAGGTTGTAGACTACAAACCTTCCTTATGTGCGATAACTAGTTTGAAGCCCAAGTTCTTAAATCAAAACCACGAGGCTTAGAGTAAAGTTGCAGTGCAGTCAGGCTACTAACAAGTAGTAGTAAATGCAGCAGATTAAATGCAACTCAATACTTTAAGAGCATGCAGCAAAAAGCTAAATTAAAGTAGAAAGAAGCACAAATACAGTGAAGGCAACTGAATAAAGTGCAGTTTTATTTATTTATTCATTTATTTTTTTAAGTGGGAAAGGAGGAAACAAAGTTGAAATTTAGGAGACTAAAGGGGTGGGTTTTCTCAGCTGATCTTTCAGTGCTCATTAGAATGAGCTGATGAGATGGGACTTGGAGGAGTGCCCAAAATCAGATTTATAGTAAGGGCAGACAACTCAAAAGGCACCAAGTTAAAAAGCACAGCAGGAGTAGAGTAGGTGGGTGGGAAAAATCAAATGCAGACAGAGATAAGCAATAGTCAGGCAGACAGCAACAAGTCAAACAAGCACTACAGCTAAATAAAGATGCCACTAAATATTTGTAGTTAAATGAGGAATGCTTTTTTTCAGCTTCTGTCACTATAGATTTCTGGAAAGGGTTGGATTCTAGAAGTCTTTTAGAAGGTGCTATTTTTGTCCTCTACATACTTTTGCAAAGCGCAATAAGCGTAATTCCGTCTCTAGGTCTAGATCAAGTTTTGCTAGGGCCATTCTCCAGGAGCTCCTGGACCCTTCTTCCTCCTCCCAAATATAGTTTGCTGTGGCATTCTATCCATATAGCTAAGGCTACTGCAGCAGTGATCAGTATGAAGAACATAGTACAGCTGTGTAAGTTGAACTTTGCATAATGTTTGAATGATCACTGCTGCAGTAGGCGTTCTGTCCCTCCATCCTCTTGTTTTTGGTGTGTTTTTTATGTCGGGGTGTAGACTTTTTTTTTTTTTTTTTTTGTAATTAATGCTAATACTGTCCTTTGACCCCTCTGCCTCTCTCCTTTCTGCTGGCAGGAAATCTTTTAAGGGCTTTGTGCCCAAAGTTGTGTTTTAATCAGCTCATTTCAAGCTGCTTGACAATTTGGGAAAAATGAAGGTGTCCTGAAGCTTTGAATGCTGGATGGCTTTTATATCCCTGGCAGTATATAACCCATAATGTTAAGGCAACTGCAACAGTGATCATTCAAACATTGACTTTTATGGCAAGTTCAACTTACACAACTACCTGTGTGTGCATTGTATGTTGCAATGATGTTTTGTGAGTTTACAGAGAATTTTCCTGCACTGAGTGTTTTAAGATTAGTAGTAGATGAGCAAGAGTTGCACAGCCACTGAACAACCAGTGACTTGGCTTTTTGTGGATGAACCACATTTTTGGCTTGACTGAAAAAAGAAATTACATTGCACTGAAAATGCACAATATTTAAATGCCATACAAAATGTATTACATTTCAATTTCTTTTGCTACAGAGTTGAATCTGGAAAGACTGGATGCTTTTCTCCAAAAATTAATAGAAAAGAATTGGTTCGTAAATCTTTACGTCTTCGCTTCAGCATTGGAAAAACAGGTCGAGAATCCGTAAGTGGTGCTGAAGTTTAATTGCTGAAGAGTTTTGAGAAATGCATCAAGTATGGACATGTAATCTAACAAATTGTAATCTGTCAAATTAGTCAAGTATCTTAAAGTAATTGGAAGTAACATCTTTTTAGAGGATGCAGTGTTTATATACCACTTTAGTTAAGTGTCAAATAGCTTAAGTGTTTTTTACCCTTGTAATAAGAATGTAGGAGAGTATTGTAGATAGAAAAAATTATCTTAATATTTAATGTTGAGCTGTAACAGCAGGTATGTATATCAGTGAAGTTACCATTGGGTTTATCATGCTTTCCTGTCCATTTACACAAAAATTAAAGTTTTCTTGGAAGCTTCCATGCTTCTGAGAGTGCATGTCCTACACTGGCTCATGTTCTGATGTTACTGTACAAGGATAGTATTCCTGGGACTTGAACACTTGTTTCTTTCATGCCACTTATGCATTCCAGGTATCAGGCCTGATGTTTTTCATGCAAATGCTTTCATTCGTTACCTAAATTTCTGAAACCTTATAATTGTTTGTATGGCTAGTAAAGAACTAGTTTCTGCACAAACATTCTCTGCTTTATTATGAAGAGGAGCACGTTGTGAAATACTGCCATAGTTGCCAGCAAGTCAGTCCTGCTGCCCTTAGACTTAAGAAGGGAGATCTGCTTTGTCTATCTTGCTGTCTGGAAAATGGAGGCTATTAAAAGTGCCCAGTACAGGATCAAAAAACAGAGGAATCAGTAGGCATACAGTGGTCAGACACTCTTGAAGTTACATTCGTTCATGAGGTGGCCTTTGAATTGCTCTTTGTTGTTTTTCTTACCCTTGAATAGCAAAGAATTGCGTTTTGCCTGTCCTTTGCTTTTTTGGAGCACTAAGGGTGAAGTGAGGGTATATCCCAAGCTTCCAATTTTGAGGCTACATCCTGCAGATAGACAGAGCACAGGTCTTGCTCCTTCAAGTCACCTGGCCATAGCAAAGTAATTGTATTCTGTGATGAGAGATGTTCTAATTAGGCCTCCATTTAGCAGGGCGCAGTGACTTGAGTTGTGAAAAATCTAGGGAGTCTTTCAGCTTCAGCATCCACAGGGCATCCCTAGATTTGAGACATCCCTTTGGGGTCTTCTGAAAGCGGTCACCTTAGAAAACATGCCTCTGTTGCCCAGCAGCAGGCTATGTGTAGGGGTGTCACGTCTCTTTTGCTGGGCTGTTTTCTGTGTTAATCTTCTGCCCAGCACCAACCTTTTGCATGCTTGACCTGTCCATGTTATACATACATGATGCACAGTCAGGAGCTTGGTTGGGTTTTCCACCTCCATTTTTTTTCATTTGAGAAGTCTGAGAACCTTGTTATTGTTGCAGGGATGGATAAAGATAGCAAGACCTCTCCTCCCCCACCCACCCCCAATCTCTGACAGATGATGCCCTGAAGTCCATGAAGTCCCATGTTGACTGGACTGTAGCCACCACTCATTCCCCCATGAAGCTCATCAGTGATGCTCTGTATGCAACATGGAAGTTCCCCGATTCTGCTTGATTGGCCTTCAAAAAGCAAAGCAGATTGAAGTGAGATCATAGCTAACCATCATAGTTTCAACATAAGAAGGTTGTGGTGAAGACTGTGTACAGCTTCCGCAGTGGGCTACCACATGGTCAACTGTATCTTGACTGTGCTGGTACTTTAGTTAGAACAGCATGCTTTGGCATGAGGCTTTGTTGGATTGTGTAGCTGAGAATTTCTTCCCTGAAGGAGGAGCTCAGGCAGTTTATCCCGGAAGCCTAATTTCTGGGAGAGGTAGGTTCTTTTTGGCCAACTCGGTCAGGGCCTGGTGGATGGCTTCCTGAAAGGAAGCAGACTGTCATCACTGTGGAGGAACTTTTTATACTTTTTTCAGCCTGTGCTGATTCTGGGACTATCACCAACCCTCTCTTAAATAATGTCATCTTATAGTATTTTCTTTGACCCCCACACACACACACACACACACACACACACACACACCATGTTGAGTTAAGTTGCCTCAGACCATTTGTTTCCCGTTATGGTCATTTGTTTCAGATGCCTAAAGTTCGTCCACTCTTCAGAAAAAGAATCCACTAAGAGACCAAGTTTTTGCTGCAGACCTCTTGTGATAGGTCCAGACTTCACTTTTCGTAAGGACTATAAGAAGTGTCCCACTGTGGTACATAAGGCTTTGTCCCATCCTGAACCTCAGTGACCACTTGGACTTCACTGATTTTGGGCGTACATACCAATGCATGAAGTTCTGAATAATACTTGACTTGAAAGTCACCATCTGCTATCTCATCACTCTTGGATGTTGTCACTGGACACAATGGATGTCTTTTAACAAATCAGTCTGGGGTTCAGACAAGAGAGTTCTTCAGTGCGAGTGGGCATTGTTATCCGTACAAAATACTAGCACTTGTTTGTTCCTCTGCACCCCTGATGTTTGCCAGTGTTCAAGCCATTATGACAAAAGCCTTGCAGGCTAAGGACCTCTGTGCTCTGGTAAATATATGACTGGCTCCTGGTGGATTCAATATAGATTTGCCTGTTAGCATCCCTTGCATGTATGCTTCCTTCGTTGCTGACTGTAAATTGAGAGAAGTCTGTTATATTTTCTCAGGATTACCTTTAGTTGCATGGAGTTGGGCAGTCCACTGTCTGTTTTGTGCCCAAAGAGAGAGCCTAGGAATTCATAGCCATAGCAGCTTGAGTGAAGATGCATAAGATGGTGCAAAACCAGATATTCATGCCTGTGATCTTATCGGTCAATACGGGCTTACATATGGTGCTGTTCACATACCTGATTTTGCATTTATTGCTGGTGGTTACAAAGACACCACACACAGTAGTTTTCTTTGATCAGTCTCCGACATCTTGTTCTGGAGTGAATGAACAGTCCTCAGCAACTTGGTTTATACCTTCTTTCCTTCCTGCACCTGAAGTTGTTAAATGTCCTGTAATTGGATGTCTCACTGGCTGGGAAGGGGGGAGCATATCTTAACTTCTGTATTGATTTTGGAAATGGCCTGCCCTGCAGTCAGGCTCCATGTTATTTCAGTCCATCACCTGTTTAGACACATGGATTTAGCTGATGTATGCTGGAAAGCATTTCCTAGTAGCCATGACCTGTGAACAAAGGCTACTGGAACTTCAGGGACCATATCTTTTAATTCTCGATAAATGGATGATGTCCTTCAAGGATGCATCTGCAGTCCTTACAAATGGGTTGTCCTGTCGTCAGGCAGCCCTTCGGTCGTCCGGATTCCAAAGTCTGGGTCTGGCTTCGGCTGGTGTCGCACTTCACCCGACGTCATAGCTGCAGTTACTCTGGTATAAAGGCATCAGCCAACGCCATTTTCCTCAGTCTTTCTTGCCGCGTGGCGCCCAAAGCAGAAGCTGTTCGCAAGTGCCGGTCGGTCAGATCCAGAGATTACTACTACCGAATACTTCTTCTACTACCTAAGACTTCTAAAAAGCTAAGTACCCCGTTGGGGACTCTTTCTTGCCTCAGCCGATGTCAGAAAAAGTGAATAACTGTTTAACTTGTGGGAAACAAATACCTCATAAAGATTTCCACTCTTACTGCTTACCTTGTTTAGGCCCAGACCACGACGTAGCAGCTTGTCTAGCCTGTGCTTCTTTTAACCGACGGACGCTTAGACGTCGGTCGGAATTTGCTGAGCAGTTTTTCGGCTCTGATTTTGCTTATATTATGCAGTCGGATCCTCCGACTTCACAAATATCCAAAAAACGCAAGGAAAAGGACCGACGCTCGCAGTCCGCGGTTTCGGCCGAAACCGCGGTTAAGCCAACCGCGAGTGTCTCGGTTTCGGCTGAAACCGAGCAAGCGGTTCTTCCTTCAGCTGAAAACATGCCTTCTACCGAGGCCTCTTCCAACCTGGTGGAATCTGCTTCTGAAATCCAACCTGCAGTTGTGGTTTCTCAGGAATTATCTGACACTATTCCCTTGGATATTTCAACCCCTGAACGTGGAGCTGCTAGGCCTCCTGCAGCCATGTCCATTAAGGCCTTTGCCAGGGCTAAAGCAGCTAAAGCTACAAAATCTGTGCCTGTTAAGACCCTCTCCCACAGGCCCAGCTCCAGTTCCCAAATGCTTTCTCTAGCAGAGGATCTCATTTCTTTAATCCAGGGATCCCAACCTCACCCAGACAGGGCCTCTCACCCACCTCCAGAGAAGAGGCCTAGAGCAGAGCCCCCTGAGCCAGTTTCCACTGATGATTCCTCTGATGATTCAGATAATACAGACCCTCCAGAGGCTCCTTATTCCCCTTATGAAGACTCTGATGCTGAAGAGTCCATCCCTTCTGCCTCTCCGCCTGAGGAATTTTCCTTTGGGGAAACCTTGCATGCTATGAGGGAACAATTTCAGTGGCAGGGCCAAGATTTTTCAGACTCCAGGAAAAGGCTTAGAACCTTTTTGCATTTACCACAACATAGGCCTTTAGCTATACCTCCAGTTCTTTCTGTTGTAGATGATGCATTTAATGATGCTTGTACTGCTCCTGACTCATTACCTCCGGCCCCTGCTAAGCCCGATAGATTCTACAGGGTCCCGGACACACATCACCATTTATACAAGGCTCCTTTTGCAGATCCCGAGACTATCTCCCAGGGGCCTAAGGCTGTAGCAACTACCTCTGCCAAAAATCCCCTCCCCTCTGAAAGGGAATCCAGGTCCTTAGAGAGAGAGATGGGTTAAAAAAAGTTTACACTTCTGCTACTCTGTCAGCTAGGGCCTTGAACTGTCAATTTCATATGATCCAATATCAGGAATTTATGCTAGACCAGTTAACTAAAAAACTGTCCTCTGATGAACCTTTAGATAAGAAATATGTTCAGGAAATGGTACATAACATTCAGCAAGTTAGTAACCATTTTTTAAAATGCAGCTATGATGCACTGGAGGCTTCCTTTAGATCAGCCATGACTGGCACAGTTATCAGAAGGCATGCATGGTTAAAAGAGCAGGACTTACCGGACCATGTCAAATCAAAACTATTAGATGCTCCCATGGACAAGATCAATTTGTTTGGTTTTCCTGCACAACAGGTACTGAAGAAGATGGAAGAGAAGGCAAAATCTGTCCAAACAGTGAAAGATTTCTTACAGGTCCAACCTCCAAGGTTTAGCAGGAATTGGCCTTCCAAGAATTGGTCCTTTCCAGACTCCTCCAAAGCACAGAGAGGCAGGAATAGGCGTTCAAGAGGCAGAAACCAATCCAGGGGTGCCTACAGGGGACGCCAGTGGCAGGGTAACAACCAGCGAGGCACAGACACAGCCACCACCACTGCAACAGGACAATCACAGTGACTTGGCTCTGGCACGCCTACCAGGGAACAACTAGAAGCACCCTTAGGCGGAAAGCTAGCTTTATTTTCAAAGAACTGGCATTACATCACAAGAGACAAGTGGATTTTGCAGACTATAGACCAAGGTTACAGGTTTCATTTCCATACTCTACCAGGAAAGAGAGGAATGCCAAACCTACCTCCAAATCAAAAGGAAGAAGCTCTAAAACAAGTAAATCAATTATTAAAAATAAGAGCTGTGGAAAAGGTACCATATATGGAGCAAGGAAAGGGCTTTTACTCCAGACTCTTCCTAGTACCAAGGAAAGAAAGCAAATGGAGACCTATTCTCGATCTGTCCGCTTTAAACACATTCCTCATTGTTCCAAAATTCAAAATGCTGACCCTACAGCAGCTTCTTCCCATGCTGGGCAAGGAGTCTTGGCTGGTTACTCTAGATCTCAAGGAGGCATACCTGCACGTCCCCATATGACCAAATTGCAGAAGATACCTCAGATTTCTTGCAGGATCAAAGCATTATCAATTCTCAGCATTGCCCTTTGGCTTATCTACTGCGCCCAGAGTGTTCACGAAATGCCTGGCATCAGTAATGGCTCATTGCAGGCTTCAGGGAATCCAAATCTACCCTTACCTGGACGATTGCCTGATACAAGCGGACAACGAAAACAAGCTAGCAGAAGACTTGAAAAGAGTCATTTACCTTCTACAAGCCCTGGGATATACAGTCAATATAAAAAAGTCAAGGCTGATACCATCCCAAAAGATAACCTTTTTGGGTGCGGAGCTGGACACATCCAAACAAATGGCATTCCTAACAGTAGAAAAACAGGAGCAACTCCCTCTCTACTTCCTGGCATTAACCAAGCAAAACCATCTAACAGCAAGAAAAGTCCTACAGGCATTGGGCTTCATGGCATCCTGCATAATATTGGTCCCACATGCCAGACTGCACATGAGAAAGCTACAGTGGTACCTAAAGAATTTATGGTCTCAGCACAAGCACAGCCTAGAAACTCACATTCCAATAATTCCATGCCTGAAGCAAGAATTCCACTGGTGGGCTCAGGCCTGTCAATCAAATGAAGGATTGCCCTTCCGCAGCACTCAACCAAGCCAAACCATCACAACGGACGCCTCAGACCTCGGTTGGGGGGCCCACATGATGGACAAATGCATACAAGGTTTATGGACTCGAGCAATTGCACCTACACATAAACCTAAAGGAGATGCTGGCAGTAAAACTGGCAATTCAGGCTTTCAAACCATTTCTTTGACAAGGCCAACTGATAATAAGGACAGACAAACACCACAGTTATGTGGTACATCAACAAGCAGGGAGGCACACATTCGTACCCTCTATGCCGGATGGCCCTGGACCTCTGGAATGTGGCCCTGAGTTACAACATTCAGTTACAAGCAATTTTTGTACCAGGAAAAGAAAACACTCTAGCAGACATACTAAGTAGGACTACCACAGATACCCACGAATGGATGCTGCATCCAGACATCTTCAAAACCATAACAAGAAAATGGGGTCTCCCAGAAATAGACTTATTTGCATCCCCACACAATCACCAATTAAAGAAATTCTGCACCAGGACGTACCATCCACTGGCATGGAAGGTGGACTCCCTATCCTTCAGTTGGAAAAATCTGACAGCATATGCATTCCCACCACTTCCTTTGATGCACAAGGTGCTATTGAAGATCAAAGAGGACCGTCCAAGGATCATTCTGATAGCTCCAGATTGGCCAAGGCAATATTGGTACCCATTACTGAGGAGCATGTCTCGGGAACAGATGTGGCCCTTACATCTAGTTCCCTTGCTGTTAACTCAGAACAACTACAACACCCTGCATCCACACCTGAAAACTCTGCAGCTGACTGCCTGGAACATTGCATAAGACAAATTAACCCAAATTTATCCCAAAGGGTTAAGGACATTATCTTGGAAGCTCGCAGACCTTCAACAAGGAAAACCTATTCAGCAAAATGGAAAAGATATCTCATTTGGAGTACTGCTAAAGGGGAAGATGTGTCATTGGTAAACATAGCCAACATCTTGGAATACTTGGCAGAGCTATTCCACAAAGGCCTGTCCTACTCTTCCATTAAGATTCATGCATCAGCTATTTCAGCAGAATACGACTTGGATCCTCCAGTCTTCTCACATCCTCTGCTCAGGCAGTTTCTCAGAGGAATTAAAAATGTAAAGCCTCCTAGGAAGCCACCATTACCTGCATGGGACTTGAACTTTGTGCTAGAAAAATTGACACTTCTTCCTTTCGAACCAGCAGCAACAGCAGAATTGCAATACTTATCATGGAAAACTGCTTTCCTACTGGCAATCACTTCAGCAAGAAGGGTTTCTGAGCTACAGGCATTAATGGCAGTACAGCCCTTTCTGATCTTCCATCAAGATAGTGTCCATGAGAACAAATCCTACTTTTATGCCTAAGGTGGTCTCCAGAGTATCTTTAAATCAGGCTATCCACCTACCTACATTCTTCCCCAATCCACAGAACAGGGGAGAAAAACTGTTGCATACCTTGGATGTACACAGACAATTACGCTACTACCTGGACAGGACCAAGAGCAATAGAAAACTGACCAGCTACTGGTAGCATATGCAACAGGAATGGAAGGAAAAGCAATTTCAAAACAGACAATATCTAAGTGGATAGGAAATTGCATTAGATTTTGTTACTCCTACCATGGAAAGAAAACTCCAGAAAACATCAGGCCTCACTCTACAAGAGCTACAGCCACTACCACAGCTTTTCTACGAGGAGTGGCTACCAAAGACATTTTAGAGGCTGCTACTTGGAGCTCCGTGCATACATTTGCCAAGCATTATAATTTACCTTTATACTCTAGATCCCGAGCAGGTTTTGCCACTGCTGTTTTGCAAGGGATCTTAACTACACCATAATTCTATCTTTCCTCCTCCCCCAGTTTGGCTGTGGTATTCTACCCATTTGTAAGGACTGCAGATGCATCCTTGAAGGACATAGTACAGTTTTGTACCTACCATAAATATAGATGTCCGATAGGAATGCATCTGCAGTCAGGATTACCCACCCTCCTTCCCCTCTGTGGTACTCCTAGGGTATTTGCCCCTCTTATAGCTAGCTGGGGGAATCTATTATGGTGTATTTGTTTGTATATATGTATATACATGCTTATCTTTTGTTTGTTCTCTAATATTTGGAATCATTGGCATTGATCCAAATTTAGTCCTCCTAGAGGGCACCTGGCATCTGGGGCAAGAAACACTGAGGAAAATGGCGTCGGCTGATGCCTTTATACCCTAGTAACTGCAGCTATGACGTCGGGTGAAGTGCGACACCAGCCGAAGCCAGACCCAGACTTTGGAATCCGGCCGACTGAAGGGCTGCCTGACGACAGGACAACCCATTTGTAAGGACTGCAAATGCATTCCTATCGGACATTTACATTTATGGTAGGTACAAAACTGTACTTTCCTTATGACTGACCTCCATTTCTTCCTAGAATTAACATCAGAAATGTTGTCAAACTACTTTGCCACCATAAATGAAAGAGCGAGATGAACTGAGACCATTGGAGAGCACGTACTTCATACTCTGGGTAAGCACTGCCATCTCGGGTGTTACCTGAAGCCATGTTACATGAGTTTAGGAAAACAAAAACTGTCTTCTCTCCAGATAGAGATGAGCTGGCAGTGGACAAGCAAACCCATTTCAGGTAGATTGCAGATTGCATTTTATTTTGTTTTTAGTCTGTAAACCACCTGCTGAAAAATGATGCACAGGTGTATGACTACTTTTACGATTTGCTTCAAAACTTATTCTTTTGTGGGCATTATGTGCAGTGGTTGCTTGATAGTTGGTTTGCAGTCTCATCAAGCATTAAAGCTTGGAATATGACACCTGGACCTGACCTTTTTTGGAACCTCCATCAGGAATCTGCTTTCTGTGTTTTTTTCCGTCGAGTGTCTTGGCTGCAATTACCCTTATACTGCAAGAATTCACCTCACTTGTAGACACAGCAGTGATAGATTTATTAATTTTGTTAATTGATGTATGAAAGGCTGTGCTTTGTAGGTCACAGATACCCCCCCCCCGAAATTCCTCTAGTTCCTCTACTTCAACAAGCTTCCCATATGGGTCACTTTTGGTAAATACATACATAATAATCCTTGTTTGAGTAGTTGCGGACTGATTTGGCAGGCTCAAGGTTTCGAAATGCTCTCTTAGAACACGTATGATCCCAAGGTTAAAACTTCCTAGAAACACTGAAGTGGAAGGAAAAGGAAAATTAAACCAAATTGTAAACTCACGAAGAAGAGGGTCCTCTATACAATGACTAATACTGTAGAAAATGCATCTGTTTAATGAGAAAACAGCAGGTCTAAGAAAACAACATCTCTAAACCTCATTCCAGTTTATAAGAAATGTGGAGTACTAAATGATTCTGGAATGATTGGGGTTCTGCTATTTTGGACATTGAGGTTATGAACTACCTGAGAGTTAAGGTATAGTACTACAGTGAAAACTTGAAACAAATGAATTTGCTTAAGGCATTCATGCATCTCCTTACATACGTGCTTTCATAATGGGCTCAGACAGCAGGCAGATATGGTAGAAGCCCATTTTGTAAAATGTGGTGACAGTGCAGAAGATTCATAGGTTCATACTAGGCTATCTGCCGTAGGACATTTATAAGCCTAGCCAGAGTGTGTTTGGCTTTCGCCACCTATTTTAAATTAATTTTGCTATGCCCTTTTTCGAGGTTAGTATACTGTGCCTCTGTCTAACAGTGACACAGAAGTGATACCCGGGGTAAACCTACGATCTCCCATCCACTCATCAAGATTCCGCTTGAAGAGAGTCATTGAGGGACTCTGCCTAACCTGGACTGGGATTTTATTCCAGAGTGAAGGGACCCTCTGGGTTATGAATCTGTGCCTCCAGCATGTCCTATTTATTTCAGTGCTGAGGTTTAAGTCTCTCGAGCGCGTAGCTCGATGGGATTTGGATTTTCTGAGGTGCAGCATATCCATTAATTCCGGGTTGGACATCGCTTTATACGTCAGGCACAGATCGCCTCTGAGCAGGCAGTATGCCACTGAGTAGAGCTGGAGTTTCTTTAACCGGGCAGCATATGGCATCTGTTTGAGCCCTTTGATCGTCTTGGTGAGGTACTTTTGGGGTCTTTCCAGTTGCTGCAGGTGTCTGTTAAGTTACATCCCAAAAGGGGCATTGTACTCAGTTATGGGCCTGATGAGGGATGAGTAAAGAGGCACGATGACCTCCCCTGATCTAGATGTGAATCCCTTCATGATTAGGTGGGCTATATAAAATGTTTTTCTAACCACTTTGGCCACGTGGTTGTCAAATGAGAGATTGCTATCAACTTGGGTCCCCAGGTCCGTAATTACTTCTTCTGTACTTAATGGATTACCACCTATGTGGTAATTTGTTTTTGCCAAAGGGGATGACTATACACTTTTTGTCGTTTAGCTTGAGGCCATGGCTCTGGCACCAGTTGTCTGTTTCTATGAGGCCCTTTTGGAGGATGCTTGTGTCGGCTGGAGAGTCGACTATGGCGCCCAGTTTGCAGTCATCTGCGAATTTGGTTAGCCACAGTCCTTCTGTGTTGGCCTGTACCTCCAAGAAATATATACCGAACAAGAGAGGTCCCAGGACTGAGCCTTGTGGGACGCCACTTGTAACTGGTTTGGAGTCTGACATGGCTCCAGCAATTCTAACCATGTGGGTTCTGTCCTTGAGTCAGTTTGCAACCCATCTAGTGACATAGGGGTTTATATTTAAGCTGGTGAGCTTATCTATAATGCTGGAGTGGGGTATTGTATCGAAGGCTTTTGCGAGGTCCAGGTAGGCTGTGTGGACCACCTTCCCCTCGTCAATGGCCTTGGTGACTGTTTCAAAGAAATCAACCAGGTTTAAAAGGCAGGATCTGCCCTTAACAAAGCCGAACTGGGTAGAATCCAGTGTCTGTAGGTCCCCAATATCTTTATTTATGAGGTCCATGATGATCCTTTCCATAGCTTTGCAGACCAAGCTAGTCAGGCTTATGGGGCGATAGTTTCCAGGATCCATTGAGGCACCACCTTTGTGGAGAGGGACCACTGTTGCTTTACGCCACTCTTTGGGTACATATCCTGTAGTAAGGCTGAGATTAAACAGTAGTTTTATGTTTGGGTTTAGCTCTTTTTGGAGTTCATGTAGGACGCAGCCCGGGACACCGTCTGGTCCCATTGATGCTGTGTTTTTTGCTTTGGAGAGGGCAGCTCTTACCTGAGCATCTGAGATGTCGGGGGCAGCACTCTGCTGGGATAGATATTTGCCCTTTTGGTTGGGAGTTTGCACTGAACCTGTCAGCTAGGATGTTGGTAATGTCTGTGGGTTCAGTGTATTTTTTGTCATTTTGGACTAATTCTGAGCATATCTGGGAATTCCCACCCAGGTTCCTAACATAACTAAAGAAAGCCTTGTGATTATCCTTAGTGTCCTGTGCAATTTTTCTCTCGAAGCTGGCCTTAGACGATTTTATGAGTGCCCGTAGTTTTTTTGCTAATACTGATCAGAGATGCCTTCCCTTTTTGGGATTTTGCTCTATCATGTAGTAGCTTCCTCCTTCTATTGTATAGCTTGTTTATGGCTGGGGTCCACCAGACAGGACGTCTGCCTTTGGTGGATTGGGTCTTGGTTTTATTTGGGATTGCATGATCCATGCATTCCTGAAGGTGTTCATAGAATGCATTTATAAAGGATTCTGCGGTCTGGGCCGTATTTTCCACAGGCCCGGGGGCTTTGAAGGATTCCACCTCGGTTTTGAGGAGTGTGAAATTTGCTTTAGAGAAGTTTTTCACTGTGGTTTTCAGGGCAGGGGTGGAGTCGGGATGTGAATATCCAGTGAGATTAGTTTATGGTCTGATCTTGCCAGTGAGGGATACACTTCTGGTCTGGAGCATAAAGTCCCCATGTTGGTGATCAGGTCCAGTATGTTTTCCCCTCTTGTGGGAGTGGTAACAAGTTGTTCCATAGCATTTGAGTTTATAAATTCTAGGAACCTTTGGGCTAGGGTGTAGGCGCTAGAGCAATACTCCCAGTCTGTTTGGGTAGTTGAAGTCGCCCAATATAATGGTGTTTGGAGAGACCTTCATATTTTCCAGTGTTCTCAGGAAGGCCGAGTGGGGTTCCTGGGTTTGGGAGGGTGGTCTGTAGCAGGCTATAAACTGGAAGGCAGTTTTTACCCACTGTTAGTTGCACATGGATAGTCTCTGATGCTTCGTGCTGTGCCACCAACCTGGAGGTGTGGGTATCTTTGACAAATATTGATACTCACCCTCCTTTTGTGGTTCGGTCCAAGTTTTGGGGCCGAAAAGCATGGTATGAGGTATAACCTGGTAGTGCTGGGGTGCTCTCGGGAGCCTTGAACCAGGTTTCTGTTACTGCACAGATATTGATGATGTTCATCGTGCATACAGCTGCAGTCATAACAGATGGGTTCTCCTGCCGTCAGGCGGGTCCTCGGTCGGCCGAATTCCAAAGTCTAGGTCCGGCGTCGGTTGTCGCCGCCTCCTCCCTGACGTCAGTGCGACAGGGGTATAAAAGAACCAGCCAACGCCATTTTCTTCAGTCTTTCTTGCCGAGCGGTGCCCGAAGCAGAAGCAGTTCGCAAGTGCCGGTCGGCCAGCTCCTGAAATTATGAAAATTTTGCAACCGAAGTCTTCTTGAAAGCTAAGTACCCCGTTGGGGAAACTTTTCTTGCCTCAGACCGATGTCAGACAAAGTTAATAATTGTATTTCATGTGGGAAGCAAATACCGCATAAGGATTTTCATTCCCTCTGCATTCCTTGCTTGGGCCCAGACCACAACGTCTCGGTCTGTCGTTTTTGTGCTACTTTCAACAAACGCACCATTAAGCGTCGGGCGGAGTTCGCCCAACACTATTTTGGCAAAAAATTTAACTATATTATGTCGTCGGATACTCCGACTCCAGTTTTGTCTAAAAACCGCAAAGATAAGGACCGACGCACGAGGTCCGCTGCCTCTACCGACACCACGCCAAAGCCGACTACAGGTGGTCCGGTTCTCAGTGAGGCGCCTACGCAGCCCCTGCCTACCGACGACACTTCATTGGCGGTGTCTCCTGTGCCTGAGGTCGCAGGCTCCTCGGCCCACACCCTGACTACAGATACCAAAGCCACTCTTGGTGGTGAATCTCAAAATGTAGACAGGTCTGCCTCCTCTCAACGTGTCTTCAGACCTTCCTCTTCTTTTTCCATTAAGGCTTTCACCAAGTCTAAAGCAGCCATGCATTCTAAGAGACAAGCTACACAGGGCCCTTCTCCAGGTCCCATGCCTAAAAAACAGATGCTTAAAATGGCTGAGGATTTAATTACTCTCATCAGGGGTTCTCAACCCCCCCCCCCCCCCGGACAAAAGGCCCAGAGTGGAGGAAGAATCCCCTTCCTCTGACCAGGCCTCCATTATTTCAGAGCACTCTGATGAACAGGAACATTCTTACTTCCCTTTTGAAGATTCTGATGCAGAGGAATCCATTCCCATTCCATTCAATGCAAACAGTGAAAGATTTTCTACAGGTACAACCTCCACGTTTCAGTAGAAATTGGCCTTCCAAAAATTGGTCCTTTCCAGCCACGGACAGACCCCAAAGAGGTAGATGCAGGCGCCCGAGGGGCAGAGGGCAATCTCAAGAATCATTTAGAGGCAGACACTGGCAAGCTCCTACACAAAGAGGTGGTGAGGATAGTTCGCAGCCATTCAGAAAGCAAACCCAATGACTTTCCCCTTTGCATGCCAAGCAAGGCTCAAATGGCAGCACCCTTAGGCAGAAAACTGGCATTATTTTCAAAAAATTGGCATATTGTCACAAAAGACAAATGGATCCTGGACATTATAAACAGAGGCTACGGATTCCATTTTCACACCCTTCCAAAAATGAGAGGCATGCCAAACCTGCCACACAATCAAAGGGCAGAGGCACAAAAACAAATTTCAGATCTCATGGACATGAAAGCTATTCAAGAGGTACCTACTCACGAACAAGGTCAAGGTTTTTATTCCAGACTATTCCTGGTACCAAGGAAGGGAAAAGAATGGAGACCTATTTTGGACCTATCCATCCTGAACACATTTTTACTCCTTCCAAAATTCAAGATGCTCACTTTACAGCAGCTTCTTCCCATGCTGGGCAAGGAGTCTTGGCTGGTAACATTGGACCTCAAGGAGGCATACCTGCACGTCCCAATCAGACAAAATTGCAGAAGATACCTCAGATTTCTTGCAGGTTCAACCCATTATCAATTCTCTGCATTGCCTTTTGGCTTATCTACTGCGCCCAGAGTATTCACAAAATGCCTGGCATCAGTAATTGCCTACTGCAGACTTCAAGGGATACAAATATACCCCTATTTGGACGACTGCCTGATCCAAGCGGACAGCAAGCCCATACTTCTGAAACATCTGGCTTTTGTAATAATGTTGTTGAATTCTCTGGGATACACAGTCAACAAAAAGAAATCAAGGCTAATACCCTCTCAGAAAATAATTTTCCTGGGTGCCAACTTGGACACAAGCACCCAGATGGCCTACCTCATGCCAGAGAAGCAGGGGCAACTAACTCAGTACTTCAAAACACTAGCAAATTTCACCAGGCTGACTGCAAGGAAAATCATGCAGGCTCTGGGATTCATGGCATCTTGCATCCTACTAATCCCATGTGCAAAGCTGCATATGAGGAAACTTCAATGGTACCTGAAAAACCTATGGTCTCAACACAGCCACAGTTTGGAAACAATAATACCACTAATTCCATGTCTTCAAAAGGAATTTCTGTGGTGGGCTCGAGCATGCCAAACAAACACAGGTCTCTCATTCTGCAAGCCTCAAGCAAATCAGGTCATCACAACAGACGCCTCGGACTACGCCTGGTGGGCGCACATGACAGATCGGTGCATTCAGGGCAAATGGTCCCAAAATGAAAAGCACCTACACATCAATCAAAAGGAAATGCTAGCAGTAATAAATGCTATTATAGCTTTCAAAGACCTTCTGCATCCAGGTCAACTATTGATAAGGACAGACAACACTGCAGTAATGTGGTACATAAACAAACAGGGAGGAACCCATTCATACCCCCTATGCAGGCTGGCCATGTCACTTTGGAACGTGGCTCTGGAATTACAAATCAAACTTCAAGCACAGTACTTGCCAGGCAAGGAAAACACGCTGGCAGACAACCTAAGCAGAAATATGACAGATCCACACGAATGGAAGTTGCATCCTCAAGTTTTTACAGAGATAACTCAAGCATGGGGAAGGCCAGACATAGATCTTTTTGCCTCCCACAAAAATCACCAATTGACAAAATTCTGCTCAAGGACTTTTCATCCAAAGGCCTGGAGAGTGGACGCTCTCTCTTTCAGTTGGACAACAATGACAGTTTATGCCTTTCCACCTCTTCCTCTGCTGCCCAAAGTTCCATTAAAAACCAGAGCAGGCAGACCAAACATGATTCTCATTGCTCCAGACTGGCCAAGACAGCCCCTCCATGGACACTACCTCTAATGCCTCTTCTTCTGACTCAGCACAGCTACAAAACTCTTCACAGTCAGCTTAAAATACTCAATCTGGCCGCTTGGAAGATTCCTTAACATCACAACAGACCCTACTCTCCAAGGAGGTGCAGGATGTTATTTTGGAGGCCAGAAGGCCATCTACCAGAAAAGCTTACTCCGCAAAATGGAAACGGTTTTGTGCCTGGAATGAGAAAAAGGGCCAGGATCCTGGAAAACTGAATTTACCTCAAATATTACAGTATCTAGCTGAGCTGCTAAGCAGTGGACTTTCATTCTCCTCCATCAAAATCCATGCCTCAGCCATTTCTGCAGAATACAACACTGATCCACCTTTATTCTCTCACCCCCTCTTAAGACAGTTCCTCTGAGGGGCTAAGAATATAAAACCCCCAGGGAAACAACCAATACCTGCTTGGGACCTCAATTTCATTCTAGAAAAGCTGACCTTGCCTCCTTTTGAGCCAGCTGCCTCAACAGATTTGCAATATTTGTCCTGGAAAACAGCTTTCCTTCTGGCTATCACCTCAGCTCGTAGGGTATCGGAACTACAAGCCCTC
The DNA here is from genome assembly GCF_019279795.1 of Protopterus annectens. Classification (NCBI taxonomy): domain Eukaryota; kingdom Metazoa; phylum Chordata; order Ceratodontiformes; family Protopteridae; genus Protopterus; species Protopterus annectens. The sequence goes on from NC_056737.1 coordinate 263,547,281, forward strand.
ATGGCTGTGCAGCCTTTTATCATCTTCCATCAGGACAGAGTTTCCTTACGCACCAACCCGTCCTTTATGCCAAAGGTGGTATCCAGGGTAGCTTTGAATCAGGCTATACACTTACCTACCTTTTACCCTAGTCCTCAAAACAAAGGGGAGAGACTACTACACTCCTTGGACATACATAGACAGCTGCGTTATTATTTGGACAGAACAAAGCCTTTCAGAAAATCTCTTTGTGTCCTATGCTATAGGAGCTCAAGGGAAGCCAATTTCCAAACAGACAATTTCAAAATGGATAGCCCACTGCATACGCTTTTGTTACTCTTTCCATGGTAAAACTGTACCTGCAGGCATCAGATCTCACTCCACAAGGGCCACAGCTACCTCTGCAGCTTTCCCCAGAGGAGTTCCTACCAAAGATATTTTGGAAGCAGCCACTTGGAGTTCTGTGCATACCTTTTCCGAGCACTACCACCTACCATTATACTCCAAAACTAGAGCAGGCTTTGCCACTGCAGTCTTGCAGGGCATCCTGGCTCCTCCTAGTGCCTACCACCCCTTTCTTAGCTTTGGGATTCTACCCATCTGTTATGACTGCAGCTGTATGCACAATGAACATAGTACAGTTTTGTACCTACCATAAATGTAGATGTTCGAGTGCTAATACAGCTGCAGTCCAGGTTTCCCTCCCTCCTTCCCCTCTTGGGACAGGCCTTTTGGCTACACTTCCTCATACAACCTGATTGGGGTATTCATTTATGGTTTATTTGCTTGCAGCTACTGTATTTTGATTATATGGCATTGCTTTATTACACAAATTTATGTATTGCCTTCCTTCTGGGGGCACCTGACATCTGGGGCAAGAAAAACTGAAGAAAATGGCGTCGGCTGGTTCTTTTATACCCCTGTCGCACTGACGTCAGGGAAGAAGAGACGACAACCGACACTGGACCTAGACTTTGGAATTCGGCTGACCGAGGACCCGCCTGACGGCAGGAGAACCCATCTTTTATGACTGCAGCTGTTTTAGCACTCGAACATCTACATTTATTGTAGGTACAAAACTGTACTTTTCATCAGCTGGATGTCCATAGATAATTGTTTATTTGCACCGAACTAAGGAAATCATATCTATTATTTCCTTTTCCGAATCCAGGTCAGGCTTAACAGTTTCCAAAGTAACACACTTTAATTGGATTTCTAGCTGTATAGCTTACTTTTACAACTCTGAGGGTAGAACTTTACCCTTTAAAATTAAGGCTCATTCTACCAGGTCTCAGTCTATTTCTGCAGTCTTTCAAGCCATGGTCCCACTTGATAATATTTGTGCAGGAGCAACATGGACTGCCCCTCACACTTTTATTACTCATTACAAATTGGATTTAACCTCCAGGGGTAGAGCATCTTTTGGTTCCATGGTGCTCAGGAATATTTTTCCTTGAGCCACCCAAGAATAAGGCGGTAGGGACGATGTCCCATATGTAAGATTGAAGGCGAGATAGGACTACAAGAACATAAAGAAGTTATGTACTCACCATAGCGTTCCATGTTTGTAGTCCATCTCTCTCTTCATTCTTGCGAACCCACCCTCCTTCCCCCATCCTGGAAGTACCTGTAGACAGAAAAATATTATTATCTTTTTTATGGAGACTTTTTAGTATTGGCTTCTTTTGTATATTTGTTGATGTCTCTCCTAGTTAGCAGCAAACAATATCTGGGGATTGTACTGGTGCACCATGGGATACCTACCTAGCCACAAGCCAACTAGAAGACTTCCAGCTTGTAAATAGGCCGAGTAAGAATGAAGAGCGAGCTGGACTACAAACATGGAACGTTATGGTGAGTACATAACTGCTTTTTTGTCTTTTTTTCATGGACTACTGTATCTTTTCTCGCATTAATTTTTTGAAATTTTAGTAATTGTGATTTAAACTTCATTCTGTAATGCTCTGTGATTCATGTTTCCAATGCTTTTCAGCTACTTCTGTATTGTAGTGTTTAGACACTCTCCAGGGCAACACTCTTGCCACATTATCGTGCTTTTCAGTGTACAGGCTTTCTGCCATGAGTATATCACTCCAAGGGAACAACATGTACAATTGTTTCCATTTTTTTTTTTTTTTTTTTTTTTTCCTGATTTGCATTTGTCATTCTCTGGCATTTTCAATGGATTTGTAAACCAACTGTGCACAGTCTACTAAACTGGGCTGCTACTTTTACTCTTTCATCTTTTGGTATCAGATCACCCCTCATTAACCATACCTGTATAGGCATGAGAAGATTTCTGTACTTGCCACTATATTTGTGGAGTTTCCTTTTTTTGCCTTCTTATGATCCTTTCCTTTTTTTGTCAAATTCAGTTACTATCTGATTTCTGTCTACTTCTGGTTTGATTTCCAATCCTGGTTAATTCCAAAATGCTTTTGCTAAACTAAACAAATGTCAAATTAGATGAATTCTCGTGTTTTAAAACCTTCCTTATGTTTGGATCTGGGGAGGTCAACAGATATGTATGCAGTCCCATGATTGCAGATTTATACATGTAGTCAGTTTTGACTTTCAGGTGTTTATCCAGAAATCTTTATGTAGTCATATTTCTTCCCGTTCTATTTACCTAGAGAACCAGCATCTTAAATTGTTGGCTCAGGGTAGGATTTCGGAATCGGCCCGGCTCAAAGATCAACTGTCTGAGAAAGACCGTCAAGAAGGCTTGGTCAGATTCTTCTGCTGTACTGCCTCCACCAGACGTCTCTCTCTAGGCTGATGAAAGCCCAGAGGACCTCTTGGGTCTTCAGTCGGATTCATCTGCTGCAACCATTTCAGAGGCCGGCATGGATCCAGTTTTTCACACATCCTCTGAGGCTCTGGAGATATCGGTTTCAGATGTTCAAGGGGAAACTCAGCTGGTTATATCTAAAGAACCTAGGGGTGATTTTCAGATTCTGGTTCAGGAGGAAATTCCCACTACATTGATTGAGTGTTGGCAGGGGTCTGAACCTCCTAAGATGCTTAGGACCGACACCCTGTTGAAAAAGAAGCAAAAGACTAATTTTATTTTTCCCTGCATCAAAGGGTCCTCTGCGGGAAAGGTAGGATTTCACACATGGGTTTTTCAGTGCTGTTATGGTTTTGAAGCCCCCCCCAGGGAGTCTCTGTTCCTGCACCCCCTTGGTTTTGTAATCCCCTTAAGAGGCCTAAGGAACATGATACTTCTGATGAGGATGTGGACTTGGATGCAAAGTCTGGCCTACTCCTCCCAGTTCCCTCTCCCTCCTCTGAGAGTCCTCTTTGTCTGAACCATAATCCTTCAGTCCAGTTTCTCCTTTTGAGGAAATTTCTTTTGGGTATAATACTTCCCATATGCTGGAGATCTTCAAGTGTGACTGTACCCAGGTTTCTGATGTTCAGAAGAGGTACAATTAACTTCTTCAAATGGAGTCTTCCAGGCTCTCTGCTGGCCTTCTTGTTCTTGCTGCCTCGGATACATTTTCTGTAGTTTCTCAGGCCCCTGATAGCCAACCTGCAGCTCCTAAGAAGCCTGATAAGTTATATAAGGTGCCTGATTAATTGTAAGATGTCCTTTTATTCATCTGTTGCAGTATTCTTTACATGGGGAGTTGCCTGCCCAGGCGACCCGAAGTCAGCCAGTAAACCAAAGTGTTTTACTACTGTAAGGTACATCTCACATAGACAGCTATCGGACATAGGCCATAAAGGTGATGTACGGGCACACCATCCTCAGAACTTCTTTGCCGCCAGTCGGATTGCCAGTCCTGGATGTCACTGTGCTGTCAGAATAGTGTGTCTCTTCTAAAGATAAGTGCCCCATTGCAGAACCTTTTGTGTCTTTTGCTGCTGTGCCAATTCTTTCCTTAAGTTAGTCATCCAAGAAAGGGAAGTGTGACTGTGGAAGACAAATTTCACAGAAAGATAACCACTCTGTGTCTTTTCTGTCGTGGGCTCTGCCACGACCATAAAAACTGTTCTATCTGGAAGTCATTCGTACCCAAGACTCTTCGGAGCAGAGTTTCCTCTCTTACAGTATATTTAGAAAACCAACATTGAAAATTCCTAACAAAAGCACAATAGAGGGTTACTCCGGCCCAATGACCAAGCCTATCTTGAATCGGAAGGCAGAAAAGGCCTAGGACCAAGGCTTCAGCTGCACGTCTCCCAGCAGATGTCTCTCCCCAGGCACCTGATAGCCTGGAGACACATTTAGCTTCCGATCCAGATTACCAGGCAAAGTCTGTTTTACAGGCTGCCTTAGACCCGGATGCCAGCACATCTAGAGAGGCCTCCCAGGCATCTGGTACAGACGGCCAGGGTGAACCAAAGCTCATTCTATCGGAAGGCACTAGAGGAATCATGCAAATCTTGTTGAGGGAAGAAGTCGATTCGGACATCCTCTAATGGAGGCCTTCATCTGAACCCCCTACCTTACATCGGATGGACATGCCAGCTAAGAAAAAACAAAAAAATTAAACATCCATCCTGTCCTCCAGACTCCCAGAAAAAGTGGCAAAACTTTGCCCAAGGATTATTCAAGGCCTTCATGTCTACTGCGGGGTCCCCTGCTCCTCCCCTTTCCTGGTCAATTTCACTCCCAAAAAAGGTCAGACAACAGCCTACTTCGGATGAGGAACTTTTTATCAAATGGTGACAGTGACTCACTAGCCTACTCTTCTCAAATCCCTTCACTGCTAGACTATGCTTCCCCTGAGGAAGACTAATGGCAGAGACTCGCCCATAGAGGAAATCTCTTTTGGGGAAACCCATTTAAAAATGAGGGACCACTTCAAGTGGGGCAGCACTCAAATATCAGAAGTAGTACTACAACCTCTTTCAGGTGAAACCTCCCCAGCCCTTCAATTATCCCACTTGTTATTCCTGCCTTTCTGGATGCCTTTGCTTCCACATCCATACACCCTGACTTTCATTCTCCAGCCCCTAAGAAGCTGGACAGATATTACAAAGTCCCTCAAGACAGCAACTTTCTCTTTAAGGCCCCTGTGCCTCACCCCCTCACTGATCTCTGTGGCCTCAGACAAAGCTTCGAGGTCCTTTCCTTCCACCTCTCTCCTATCCTCTGAAAAAGACAAGTCGGCATCTTGAGAGATTGGGGAAGGAAATCTACACTTCAGCTCACCTTTAGGGTTTTGAACTACCAAACTCGTATGACCAAGTATTCCCTGGAACTTATGTCACAACTATCTAAAATTGTTTCTAACATGCCTGATTCAGAAAACAAAACCTTGGCCTCTTCCCTAATTGCTGCATCCTCCCAAGTGGCCCGGCACTGTATAAAATGCAGCTGTGATGCTGTTGAGGTTGCTGCTTCTGCCTCAGCGGTGAGATGATTTGCATGGCTAAGTCTTCAACCCTTCCCTGAGGACATAAATGTGAAGCACATGGATGCTCCTCTTGACAATGCAGCTTTATTTGGTAAGGCTTCAGCTGATCTCTTCAGATCACTGCAAGAAACGAGCAAAGATTTAAAAGACCTCAAGTATGTTCTGATCTTTCCAGTCCCCAAATTCCACAGGAACCACCCTTGCAAACAGATATTCGTCCACAGGCAAAGTCGGCCCTCCCAATCCAAATCCTCCAAGGGGAGCAAGAAGACTCATCATTACTTATCTCCCTCCTCTTCCCACCCTACTTAAACAGCCTTTTACTGACAGATCAGGATTGTCCCGACTCTTTTTCAATCCCCCTCTTTTCTCGTGCCTCTTCCTATCCCTTCCAGCATTGGGAATCCATTACACAAGATGCCTGGGTCTTGTACATCATAAAACACAGATATTTCATGGGATGGCATACTATCCCTCCATTCAGGGGTAACCCACAACCACCTGCAGAACAGATGCACCTCTTCCCCCCAAGTTTTGGCAGACTTGCTAGAACAGGGTACCATTCAACCAGTGCCCACACACCAAAAAGGAACAGGCTTCTACTCCCGCATGTTCCTAATTCCCAGAAAGGAAGGCTGCTGGAGACCCATCCAAGATCTCTCCTTCCTCCTCATCTTCCTTAAGGTTCCCTCCTTCAAAATGTTCACCCGTCAGACTCTGTTTCCTGTGGTAGTTCCACAGGTCTCTCTGGCATTTGTAGACATCAAAGATGCCTATCTGCTTATTTCCACTCATCCCAAGTTCAGTAAATTTCTTTGTTCTATGGCATCCTGGCATTTTCAGTTCTCTGCATTGCCCTTTGGTCTTTTTACAGCCCCAATAGTTTTCACAAAATGTTTAGCCCCAGTAGTTGCATTGTGCAGACTCCCAAAACATTCAGATTTTCTCTTAACTGGATGACCTTCTGTTCCAGGCAAACACCCCAGATAAACTACGGAGGAACCTCCACTCAACCATTGCCATCCTACAACATCTAGGATTCACAATCAAGTTAAAAAAAATTTGCCCTCACCCAATCTCAAGATCATATCATTCTGGGGTGCAGATTCCAAAAGACAGAATGATAGTGTCCCTTCCACCTCAAAAGGCTCAGGAACTCTTGACAGATCTTTTCAGACATCCTTCCCCTGTACCTCTTGTCACAAGGCAATTTCTCAGGATCCTGGGACTGATGGCTTCCACATATCTATGCTGCCTCTGAGAAGACATCATATGATGAAGTTTCAGTGGTTTCTGAAGTTGGTGTGAACACAGCATGCCCACATGGAATTTCAAATCTCGTTCCTGCCTTGCTTAAAAAAGGAGCTTCTATGGTGGCTACAGCAAATGTCCCCCAACCTGGGACTTCCTATCCACCCACTGCCCCCAACGCAAGACCTGTACACAGATGCTTCGGATACAGGCTGAGGGGGCTGTGTTGGGCCCCTATACTGTACAAGGCCAATGGTCTAGCCTTTTAGTCCTTTCAGTCCCTTCTCAACTCAGGCCGGTTGAAGATCTCTACACAGACAACATGATGGTTCTCTAGTATGTGAACAAGCAGGGAGGGCCAAATCCTACCTCCTGTGCAGACTAGTTACAGGTTTGGGAGCTAGCCTTCCAACCTCATTTCTCTGCAGGCAGTCTGCATCCCCTTCCAATCAGAACTCTGTGGTAGAGAGACTGAGCAGATCCACAACACAGGCCCACGAATGGATGCTTCACAGGGATGTATTTCTGGACATAGTCCACCAGTGGGGTATTCCTCAAATAGACTCGTTTGCCTCCTCTCAAAGCAGGCAACTTCTGAAATGTTGTGCCAGGAAACCTCACCTCATGTGGAGTTTGGCAAAAGGGAGCATAGGAATGGTGGAGGCAATAAATCCCAGAGCTGTCAGAAATTCCCTATTTGTTATGGAAGCCAGATGAAGAAGGTATTGAAAGAAAGAACTGAGAGTTAGTGGCTTGGGAGGAGGCAAGGATGCCAGTATTGGAAAAGTATGGATCCTGATCCCCAAAAAGACATGATCCTGTGAAGGAGTCAGAAAGGTTTTTGAAACTTATAGTAAACCCCAGGATCTGTAGAAGGGAAACTGCAAAATTAAGATTTTGCAGCAAGATCTCTGGAGAGGATGCCGGAAACTGGAGATTGTCCAAGAAAGGAAAGAGTTGGATCCTCCGTAGCCTTCAAAAAGCAATTACAGGAGTGAGGCATTTGATGAATACCCTTAGGACAGTTGAAAGGCCAAAGGGCATAGCAGAGAACTGCAAATGCCAGGAAGCAACAGAGAAACACACAAACATTCTGAAAAGGGGATTAATAGCAGTGTCAAGATAAGCATCGTAGAGGTCCAGAGACACTAGAAAAGCTTGAAGAAGCAGCAGAGGGAATAAAGTCTGAAGGGGCAACATCCAAAAAGAAGGGACCTTCAGAAAGGTGTTTAGGTGAGAAAGGTCCAGAATGAATCTCCAAATGCCGTGTTTCCTGGGAACCAGAAACATTCTTGAGTAGAACCCCTTCCTCTTTGGGAAACCGGAACTTCCTGGTTAGTTCCATGAGACAAAAGATCCTGAAGCACTCCTGGAAAGAAGGCCAACTGTTCCAGAGGGGGCTGAGGAACGACCGTGAAAAGGGGAAGAGATTTCCATACAATGAAATACCTTGGGCAGATGAGGGAGATGACCCAGGAATTCTGAGCAATCTTTAACCAAATAGGAAAAGAAAGGAAAAGATGAAAAGGGAATAATGTGGTTGAGAACAGGATAGTCAGACAGCACCTGACCTGTCGGGAAAAGGAGACATTTGTGTCACAGTAGACTGGGTAGCTTTAGCAGGAGGAGCCCACTTCCACCTTTTTACCCTTGGAGGATGGGAATGCCTATAAACAACACAAATGCAGGCTTATTCAGATACTTTCTATGAACTTTAGGCACAGGAGCAATAAAAACATGTTTAAGTTCCTGAAAGGCCTTGCCCTTATCCTGAAGAGATTTAAACAAATTGGCAACAGTTTCATCAAACTAGTGTTTGTTGTCCAGAGGAGCATCCATCAACTTAGCCTTAATTTCATCAGGCAAAGGTTGAAACCAAAGCCAGAGATATCTCTTCATCACAGAACCAAAGACAGCAGCTCTAGAAGCATCTACTGCATCATAACTACACTTAATAGAATGACGAGCTACTTGGGAAGAAGTCCATAACAGGGAAAGAACAAAAGTCTTCCCTTTAGAATCAGGAAGATCCAATATTACCTGACAGGCCTGAGAAAGAAGAGACAAAATATTTGTAGACATATGGGTCTGATAATTAACCGCCCTAAAAACCAAGGTAGCAGAGGTGTGGGCCTTCTTACCTAGCTTTTTCCATAGTTCTGTTGTCTTTATCAGAAGGAAGTAACTTAGTAGAAGGCAGTAGCAGATATGGCTTGTCATATTCCACAGACATCACAGAAGGTTCAGCAGAAGGACGCCTATAGAGAAATTTGCAGTCCTCAGCCACACTATAAAACCTATCTGGTTTCTTCAGGGCAAGAGGCTGGGAATCAGGACCTTAGACACAGTAGAAAAGGCATCCAGCAGAGCAGCCAAAACAGGAGGGAACAGCAGAAGGTCCAGGAAAGTCCATTTGCACAACCTCTTAATACCTCTTTTTAACCTCCGACACCTGTGCACAATGCCACTTAAAGTAACTCCATCATTTTGGAAATTGTCCCCCAAAATAAATTTCTTCAGAGTGTCAGGACTAGTGGATTTCTCTTCCTCAGACCCATAGTCCAAAGGACAGAGAATCTGAGATGAATAAGCAAGGGATTCCCCATCTGAATCTACCTCCTCCTCAAAGGAATCCTGTTCTCTGGGTTTTTTGAGAGGAGTAGATGACCAAGGAGGGGCAGGGATAGAAACCTCCATGAGGAGGTTTCAAAGGCATAAGGGCATTAAACAACCCCTGAGTGAAATTCTGCCCTTCACTTTGAGGGTCCTTAGGAGCAGGAGAAACATGCTTTGTTTTTTTTTTTCAAAGGAATGTTCATCTTGTAAAATTTAGAAGGCTCAGACCCCAGAAGGCATTCAATAATTGTAGTCAGAAGTTCCTCTCTAAGCAAAATCTGAGGAACATGCCTAGGCCTTTTGGACATGATCAGTAGCAGTTCCCCAGAGCATCTGAAATGGACGTCTAAAAAAGGCTTCTAGGTCAGTGTGTGAGGATGGATCCATGCCAGCCTCTGAAATAGTCGCTGCAGAGGACTCCAGCTGCGGAAACAGGAGATCCTCCGGGCTTTCACTAGCCTCAGGAGAGACATCCAGCAGAGGCAGTACAGTGGAAGAACTGGGCCTAGATTTCTTGTTCACGGATGAATGACCCTCTGAGCGGGAAGTTCCTTCCATAGTGAAATGGAAGGACATCATCTGAAGGATGCATGGTGCCAGAAGTGGACATATGGCACCATAACTGAAAATACAGTTGTGGGTAAATTATTCAAGAGAGCAGAAAGTCAAATCCATATGCATTTACGGAATGTGACAGTTTCCTTTCTTATAGGAGAGGATCAAATTATTTGCTGCAGTAGAATATCAGCAATATGCAGATTGTAGTCAGTTTTCATCAACACAGTTTTGTATTCCTCTTTGTATGATTTTTTTTTATTTTCCAGCTCCATGCTGGTGTATTACTGCTAGAGTTCATCATACTGAATAATATTGTTAAAAGACTATCATGAATTTTTTATTATTGATATCTGATCACTTTATTCCATTTTCATTTTGAAAATTTGACATACTGCTCTGCTCGTTTGTTCAACAGAACATACTGTCTGGGTTTCCTGCTTCTAATGGTTCTGAAAACATTGGCTGGCGTCTTGCAAATCAGCAGGAATCTGAGAGTTCTACTAAGATTCTGAAGGAAGATCAAGGATTCAGTCCCATTATGAAAGAAATGACTGTAAAACAGGGTATGATTCTATGTACAGTTTAAATGGAGATATTTTAAAAATGAGCATCTGAAGTTAAAATGCCTCATTTGCCCAAAGCAGTGTTGTATGACTGTGCATTACTCTTCAGTATATGAAAGTCATCTTGTTCTTAAATGACATTAAACATTAAGTAAGATGAACCAGGTTCTTCTGAATCACCACCATGAATTCCACTACTATCCTCAGAACACCTTGAAATAGCTTGCTAAAATGAAAAGACAAAATTATACATAAAAGAACATAAATTGTACAAATAATCCCCTTGGTGAGCAAAGGTTTAGATGAAGTATATGGCTTTATAATGTTGAAAACAGATGGTATAAAGTTTAAAAGCAAGGATGAGCAGGGAGATTTATTTATTATATTTTAGTAGGTGCAATATATATGTTGAATTTGTCTTGTTGACAGTGTCTCTAATTAAAAAGTTGCACTGGTCAATGTCCAGAGATATCAAATACTGGCTCGTCAACTGTTACTATGGTGTGTGATCTGTGCTTGCGTGCAGTTAATATAGGATTTTCAGACTAGGGTTAGAGTAAAGATTTGGTAAAGGGATAGACCTCATGTTTGAATGTTTTGGTGTGTGTGTGTTTGTGTGTGTATGCGTGCGCGCATTGCTGGCTAGAGTCAGAGTTATGGCTAGATAAGGTGAAACTTCAGCAATGTATACGTGTAGTGGTGTATGTGCAGTGTGTGTGTCACTTCTACCTGTCTTATCTAGTGTTACTTTTAGTGAAGGGGTCTTTTGTTTAGGTAATGTGTGGGGCTGCTTTTTTACTAAATGGTTCCTGCAAGTATGAGGCCCATAACTGAGCTCTACACTTCCAAAAAAAGAATACAACTTCAAATAATTTACAGAAAATGGCAAAAGTCTGTGTAACAACTTTAAATGATTTTTAGAGGCTAGTTTCATCACATATCTACTAACTCCTGAGATAACGTACTTATGTGCATGTAATGTATGTGTGTGTATATGTATATATATACACATATATACACAGACACACACACACACACACACACATATATATATATATATATATGTGTGTGTGTGTAATGTCATGTGGGTCTACTTGCGTAGACTGAAAATCTATTTAATCTGTTCTAATCTTGAATGAGACGGCAACACTGAAACCTTACTTTAATGTTACATCATCAGAATTTTTATCCAGGAAAGGAGGCAATTGGCCAGCATGCTGAAATTTGCCCTTTTCCCCACTATAGTGCAATCTCAATGTGTGTATATTTAGTTTGGAGGGGGGGGCATATGTTGCACTGGCCCCACCTTGGGTGAGTTTGACATGCTTTGGTGTTTGTTTTTTTTAATGTTGGTCCACTGCCTCCTTTCTCGGATTAAAATTCTGGTGATATGAACAAAGGTTAAAGTAAGGTTTTGGTGGTGTCGTCTCTGTTAAGTAAGATTCGATTAAATGGACTTTTGTTCTACTCAAGTAGTCCCATATGTAGGTGTGTGTGTATAATATATATATATATATATATCTGTATGTACGTGTGTATGTACTCCATTTGCAATGTTGTTGTTCATTAAAATAACTTTAATGATCATCATAGTATCAGCAAGCACACTGAGTATATATAGGACAGTTCTGTAGTATGCCATTCTGTTCAATTCTCTTAGTATCTAGTGCAGAAATAAACATGCAACATTATTGTAAGGTACATTGAAAGTTATTTGAAATTGTTTTGGTGGTTTATGAAATGAGGGTTAGAGTCATACCACTCAACCTCTTAGTGCAAAAAATATGGACAATGCCTGACAGAATGGGGGGAATAAAGGCTCAAAAATAGGGACAGATTTTAAATATTGCTTTTATAAACTTAGAAAGTTGCTAGAATAACATCATTTGTCTTGGATTCCATTTTTCTGAAGAATATAAGGCCTGAAACAGAAATGTATGTCATTACTTAGTGACTTCAGTCTTGGGTCATCCCAGTGATTTGCCAGAAAATCACACATTTTATGAGGAATAGACCAAAAATATAAGGCAAAAACTTGGACATTCTGCGAAAATCTGGACAGTTGAAAGGTATGGCCAGAGTCATAATCCAACAATAACAACTGAAGTGGGTTCAAGCAGATCTATGATAAATGTTTTGAATTAATAAACTGTATGAATTAGTTGCATTTTAAAAGCAACTTGATGGACTATTCTGTCATCTCATGTTGCTAATGAATAATGTAATTATTGATATGACACTATGAACCTCCTCCCCCCTTTTAACGTGTCCTGTGGCTGGATTTGTCCTGTCCAGTAGTCAGCGTTTGATGTTCTTTTACAGAAGTTCCCATGCTTGCAATACATGCACATCCCTGATGATGCATTTAGTGACGTTGTGAGCCTGCATATCCTCAAGCCTGCCTGTTCTCTTCTGTAGCTCACACAGTTTAGATATTGATTACTGCCGCTAGTGGTCATGGTGGGTAGAGAGTTCCTTTGTATTAATGATCTTTATCTGGTGCACTCTTGAATTTGCAAAGAAATTAAGCTCCTCATGGGACATACCTGTGGAAGCATGGAGGTGTTTAGCTGAAATGGCAGTGGAGCTTTTAACTAGATTGTTTAATGAAATCTTAGAAAGTGAGAGAATGCTTGAGGAATGGAGAAAGTATTTTGGTACCGATTTTTAAGAATAAGGGTGATGTGCAGAGCTGTAATAACTACAGAGGGATTAAACTGATCAGTCACAGCATGAAGTTATGGGAAAGAGTAGTGGAAGCTAGGTTAAGAAGGGACGTGATGATTAGTGAACAGCAGTATGGTTTCATGCCGGGAAAGAGCACTACAGATGCGATGTTTGCTCAGAGTGTTGATGGAGAAGTACAGAGAATGTCAGAATGAGTTGCGTTGTGTTTTTGTAGACTTAGAGAAAACATATGACAGGGTGCCTAGAGAGGAGTTGTGGTATTGTATGAGGAAGTCAGGAGTGTCAGAGAAGTATGTAAGAGTGGTACAGGATATGTATGAGGGTAGTGTGACAGCAGTGAGGTCTGCGGTGGGAGTGACGGATGCTTTTAAGGTGGAGGTGGGGTTACATCAAGGATCAGCTCTGAGCCATTTCTTATTTGCAATGGTGATGGACAGGTTGACAGACGAGATCAGACAGGAGTCTCCATGGACTATGATATTTGCAGATGACATTGTGATCTGTAGTGAGAGTAGGGAACAGGTGGAGGAGACCCTGGAGAGATGGAGATATGCTCTAGAGAGAAGAGGAATGAAGGTCAGCAGGACTAAGACAGAATATGTGTGTGTGAATGAGAGGGATGATAGAGGAATGGTGAGGATGCAAGGAGTAGAGGTGGAGAAGGTGGATGAGTTTAAATACTTGGGGTCAATAGTTCAGAGTAACGGTGAGTGTGGAAGAGAGGTGAAGAAGAGAGTACAGGCAGGAATGGAGTGGGTGGAGAAGAGTATCAGGAGTGATTTGTGACAGATGAGTACCTGTAAGAATGAAAGGGAAGGTCTACAAGTGGGTAGTGAGATCAGCTATGTTATATGGGTTGGAGACAGTGGCATTGACAAAAAGGCAGGGGTTTGAGCTGGATGTGGCAGAGTTAAAGATGTTAAGATTTGCACTGGGTGTGACGAGGGTGGACAGGATTAGGAATAAGTATATTAGAGGGGCAGCCCAGGTTGGAAGGTTTGGAGACAAAGCCAGAGAGGCAAGATTACGTTGATTTGGACGTGCTGAGGAGGGATGCAGAGTATATTGGGGAAAAAGATGCTAAGGAGATGAAGCTACAGGTAACCGGAAAAGAGGAAGGCATATGATAAGGTTTATGGATGTGGTGAGAGAGGACATGCAGGTGGTTGGTGTGACAGTGCAAGATGCAGAGGCAGGAAGAAATGGAAACATGATCTGCTGTTGCAACCCCTAACGAGAGCAGCCAAAAGAAGATGATGGGACCATTATGAGGGTTGTGTCAAAGCCTTTGTAGGTGGCTCAGAGTCAGAAATACTGCTTAGGTTAAAGCCTTTGCATCCTACACTTTATGCCATGTTATCCACAACCTTGTGGGTATCCTAGGGTTGGAGAGTTGTACCAAACTAGTGCATGATCAGTTATACTCTGGTCCTCCATTTGTGTGTTGTCTTTTGAGGTCTGAGAGATGGACTGCTGGCTATCCACCCTGGAAGATGCATCGTTGGATGTTTGTACCACCCTTCCCCCACCTGATTGGCTTAGTCTTTTGTGCTTCAAGCATGGTCTTGGAGAGAAGTTCCTGGAGTCATCTTGTCACATAGCAGGGTTGAAAGGGGCAAAGACTTTTCCTGTTTGGACACCCCCCCTCATCCAATTTGGACTGGTTGGCCTGGATAGAATATAACTTGCAGGTTACGCCCACACCAGGATCCACTACCTAGGCATAAAAGATTGGGTAATTTGATTGTTGGTGAATTATAGATGTGGGGCATCACCTGCAGGATTCTTGGTTGAATGTTAGCACCCATCATGGTGCATACGTTTCATTTTTATTTGCCATCCTTTGTGCATGCACTTGCCCAAGTTCTACCCTTCCATCTACAACTGCCAATCTTTTGCATGTGTTTCTGTAAGTCTTTGTGTTAATTTAGATGTTAGAGTTTAGGGTGATCTTTCTAGCTGGCTCCAGGTTTAATTTCTCTACTTCTTTCGGGTTTCTAATAACATGATGAGACTGGACCCCATTCCTTAGTTCAGGGGATGATTAGATTTCATGAAGTTAGAACAGGTTCAGTCTGTGATGCAGACCGTGTGTGCTTTACTCAGCACCTGCACTATACCCAGAATTGCCTTGGTCTGTAATTCATACGGGGGTTACATATATTGGTAGCATGTCTAGATACAACTGTAAAATTTTTTTAGACCCATTGCTCCTTTAGCTATTGCAGATGTCTGGGTATCTTTCTTCCACTTTACTCGTTTCTGCTTGCAAATCCTGGTGTTTTATGACAGTCTTTCTCTGTATGTAAGACACTGTAATCACTGCATGTAGCAGTTTCAGTGATCAGTGCTACTTTTTTTTTCTTGGACTACTTTATCTTCTATTCTGTCATCTATTTTTTGAAGAGTTGGTAATGGGTGATCTCATGTGGTATAAACTTACCCATTCTTTAATGCTTTGTGTTTCATTTTTCCTATGGTTTTCATCTATTTCTGTATTGTAGTGTTTGTACAATTGTCATTGCAATGATTTTGCTACATTATTGTACTTTCAGTATACACCCTGTGCCATGAGTTTATCAAACTGGGCAACAAGATGTGGGACTGTTTCCAGTTCCGTTTTGCAGAATCTGTATTAGTCTGTTTTTTCCCACCTTTTCAATGGACTTAATAAACCAACATATTGGTAGTCCACTATCCTAGGGTGCCATTATTTAGCCTGTCTTCTTTTGGTTTCATTTCACCTCTCCTTAGCCATTCCTGAGTCAAGTCCTGGTCAGCATGAGGTTGTTCCAGGAGATCTCTGTACTTGCCACTATATTTATGGAGTTTAGTTTTTTTTTTCCTTGTCATCTGATCGTTTTTCATATGTTGGTTTGTTTTTTGAAACATTCAGTTGCTTTCATATTTCTGTTTACTTCTGGTTTAATTTTTTTCGTGCTTGGACTTCTCGTGTTTTAAAACTTCACTATGTTTAGATCTAATGAGGTCAGCAGATATGTATGCGCTCTCACAATTGCAGATTTGTACATGTAATCAATTTCGAGGAGGCCCCTATCTTCTCCAGAGAGGAAAGTATATAATCTTGGTATACAGTAAATTTTATGCATTTGCTCAGCTTTTTCTTGTTAAATTGATAAAGCATTTTTTGTGGCTGTTCAGTCAACCCAAAACTGTAAATTAGAATAAGAGCAAATTAATTTATATCTTGGTCTTTATTCCTAAATGTCAAGGCAATTTTCAGTATTAGTTTTAGTCTTATGAATTGTTCATTACTGAGTTTTATTCTCATTTGTTCAGGTATTATTGTTAATACCTCATCTGTTCCCAAGTATTTATGCAATCTGATGTCCTTTTCGTTCATGCAACAATTGGGTATTGGATCCAACCTCAGTTCCAATTCAGCCGCATACACTAGACTCTGATCCAGTTGACTACCTGCACCTCATATTTCATTTTCTGCCATAAGTCTACAGATATGGATCGTACTCTGAGAGCTCTTTTAAGTATTTTTCTACTTATTGTAAGTAGTTTTTTGCTTTTAGACTTTCCCATCCTTTAAATTTACCCATCTCTCTCTCGTGGTTATTTTTAGGAATCTTTACCGGTAACCCCCCACCTCCCTGTTTTCCCCTGTCTCTTGTTCTACGATTTGGTAGCTTTTTTGATACCATTGTTGGTATTTGCCTGTACCTCTTAATAGTTTTTTTTCCTACCCTGTAGAGGATATTCTCTTCTACCATTGCTAGTAGTCAACAGAAAAAGTCATCTTCTTACTTTACACCTTCTGCCTTTAATCTCCATCTCTGCATTAATTTTCTTCAGAAATAACCAACAGACCTTAAAAAGTGCACTTCTTGTGGGCATAAGATTCCCAACTCCCATGCTTACAGGCAGTGTGTATACTATCTCAGCATCATGCCTTAATACTATTCCATTTATGTCGCTTTTAATTCCTGGGCACATAGTGACAGAAGAAAAAAGCTAGTTCTTAAACGGTTGCTGCCACCTTCTTCTGCTGAGGCTCAGTCCTCAAGCAAACCTGCAGTATTCTCTTGGGAGGTGAAGGACTCATGTAAGTGGCCCCGGGCCACCCACTCTCCGAAGGCTACTACCTCTATTACAACTGCTATGGAGCCTTCATAGAAGATTTTAAAATTTAAGATAGAACTCCTTCAGCTCTGAAGAGGAAACACACTGGA